>NC_087256.1:9505000-9805000 GCF_037042905.1 Lytechinus pictus | reverse complement strand
TCTGGACAACACTATTTTAACAAGTGCTGCTTCGAAGTATGACCCATGGGCAAATTAAACAGCGGTCAATATCTTACGATAGTAGTTCAGGCGAGATTGCTTTCCAAATATGTGCAATTGGTTTGTCAAGACTCAACAAGTGTGAAAAACACCTGATATTACGTTGCGTCTATACAACATTTTGGTTTCGGTTACCGAGCGGGGAAAAATCCTCACGATGTTCTTTCAACCTGAATATTTGTTTAGTTCGAACAAAAAATGGAGACAAAGTTTGCAAGGAAAAGAACCATCAAAACATTAATGAAGACCCTAATAATTACGATAATGTTCATAACCATGCATTTGGATTTTCGTTCAGTCACTGTGTTTAGGTATAACAGCCATTCATGCATATTCATGACTATAAATGATTTACAAATTTTTGCAAGGAAACCTCCATTTTATACATTATTATTGTTTCTCGTAAAGTTCATAGCCCTGAAATCTTTGAGTTTGAATTTTATTTTCCAAGGATGACTAATGTAACGGAACTATCATATTTGTTTCTGCTTAATGTGCAAATTTTATAACATGTATCTTTTAGATTCTTCCTTTGCATGGTAAAAACGGGTTAACTAAACATAGTAGGTCTACTTTGAAATTTAGTGTGGTCGCATCGTGACATGCGAAGGTGAATGACTTTATGGTCCCTTTACTGGATCCATTGAAGTTGTTGAACCGAAAGCGTGTCAAATCTTCAGATTAGCTTTTTAGCGCCAGCTTAATTTTCAACCTCTCTGAATCCGAGCTGAAAATTATTCTGTTCTGGACAGGTATATTGCATCTGTCAATTAAAGAAAAGCATTTATTTCGCTCGAATCAGTAATGGCTATTACATGAAATTGAGAGGTCATCATACTATGGTATTAGAATATACCCTATAAAACCCAAAGACCTATATCACTACACATAAATATCATAATAAGTCACACTTAATTTATTTATTTATTTATTAGAACATATTTATTCAGGTACAAAAGATCAGCATAAAACTGTTTTTCATCAATGACCTGATGAAAACATAAAGAACAACATAAATCATCTTATCATACATGAAAACAAAGTCAAAATCTAAGTCAAAGATAACAATACTATAAATAAACAAATATTGTTACTTAAATGATAATATGAATCAAACTAAAATATTTTAAGTTATCAAAAGGGAACAGTTACTAATTTTAATACTACTTTTTGTATAATTCAGTCACTGATAAAAACACTGAACAATGAAATAATTATGGCATTATAGAAAATCGAGTGAAACAATGGCAATCAGTTATAAATTTATGTCTAAAACTATAAAATGTAAAAGGGTTAAGATCATTACAAATAAATAGCAACGTGACAACAATGTTAAAGAGGAATAAGGGAATTGTATATTACAACAAATGAAATATAAGTAAGGGTTATTATGGACAAAATCATTGGATTACTAATACTATCTGGAAAGAACTTAAAAGTATAGGAATATCGGTAGTAACCATGGTAACATGAAATGATGATAATAACATCTTAAATGCGCAAAAGAAAGACCATGCTGAAGAAAGATTTATTTAGAAAGTTCTTGTTATAGACTTTGGACGAATCAAAATAATTATGTTCAGTGTTCACAGAGTATTGTAAATTATAGAACCATTACAATGAGAAAGGTTTCATCACAAGTTTTAAATCATCATAACCAATGTGGAGTTAGAATGTTTTTTTGTGTATTTCTCTTTTTTTAATATTTTGAAATTTCGACATAATTATAGCACAAAAATCACGAAAATTGTTCATAAGTTTGCATTTCAGTAGATTCTTAATATGCATATTAAGAGTGATTCATTTTGCTTCCGTTTGTACTGCAGTGTGACCAAGACAGAAGGCAGTTCCTTGACTATTGTAAGTGAGGAAGGAATAAGAACTGAGTATGGGGCAAAGGCGGTAATCAGATAATCAGACTGCTGATTAAAGCTTACCCACTCTCCAATATCTTGCAATCTATTCAGTCTCTACAACGAGGGCGTCAATTCATCTTTATAACACGGGGTGTATGTTTTCTAATTAAACGTTCTACGGAAAAGGAGTTCATCTGAATCGGTTAGTCATCCGTGGCTATTACAAAATCTGTCATCACCCCTCCTGGAATCTGGGACCTTTGTCGAGGTATGTACAATTTTAAAGTAGATCTATACGGACCAGACATGGCGTAGGAGGGGAAAGATCATAGAAAAGGGAACATTTCAAGAGAAATCTAGAAGGGATAGGGGAAATGGACATCAACTGCTGAAGAAATCTGAACCCTGTCCGTATCCGTTAATGGATCCATGAGCTAGGGGATCGCCAAAAGTGTTCATTGGTTTCTAAACATTGACCGAATAATGTATCACCGTGTTGCGTGAAAAAAAAGAAATATAGACTAACATAATGGAAGTACAGAAATCCGTTGATTATCGGCTTTTTTGGCAAAGACCTATGGAGGCCTAAAAAATGTAAAATAACTGAAAAATACAAAAGCTAGAGGGGAAGATTCAAAGAGTCGTAGAATAGAGAAGTAAAGAGAAGAAAAGGTGGCGGATAAGAGGGGATAGGTGTATACAGTCTAGTCGAGTTCAACAGGAAGGGGCCAACTAGAATAATGAGAGAAGAACGATAAGTGAGCGTAAGAAACGTTTATGAAATAAATGGGATATCGAACATTAAAAATGAGATGAGGGGAGACAGAGAGAAAATGTTTATGGTTTCTTTTCTTGGTCTATATCGGAAAGGGCAGGTGTGTGAAATGAAAGACGATTTTGAACATCGCACCTTTTCTCTAACATGTAAGCTTTTGGAACTTATTGAAGTATGATTTAATTGTCTTCCTGCTGCCTTCAGATGGAAGTTGATGTTTAGCCATTATTTTCGTAAATGAAGAAACGAGAGAGAGAGAGAGGGGAAAATCCATTAGTATATGCTCGTAGCTTAGCATAACACAGAAATCATGGTTAAGGCTAATATGGCTCTCCCTTAATGCAATGGCCATTCGGTGGCCACATCACATACAATTAGTCTTGTTATAAACAGTAATGACGTGACCTACATGTGTTATTCTTTTACATCATCGTGTAACATGTTTCCCTGTCGAGTCTGCAGCCATTAATATTATCAAGTTCATAGAGAATCATTATAGGTCTTCATTGTCCAAGACCCACTAATCAACCACTCAGCAATAGGGAGTTTTCGCTGAACGACTTACGGAGGGTTCAAAGATGCATTGAAATATACTGAATGTATTGAAAATACGCGCCAAATGACAAAGAGCAGCCGAGAGGTCTTTGTCAAATAAAAGGGGAACGGAACAGCTGTTTCGTCGTACGTTTCAGAGCTGGTGAAAATTTGCAAATATCTGAATCAAGGTTAAACTGTTATGTTGTTACACCGATTTCCGACAAAGACTTTTTTGTTTTTCTTTGTTGCGACGGGCATTTGTTAAAAAACATCTTCTCTAATCTTGAATCCTGCGTATGTCGCTGAGCAGAAAACTCCCTGATAAAACACAATCGAAACACCGTGCTATAGTCATACACACCGGGCTCATTCCACCTACGCTCACCAAAACACTGCAAATGCTTTTTTTCCTATCAGGAATAGGGATCATTGCATAAAGATTTTGCAATCAAAAGCTGAAAAAAACGCAATCCCATATTTAAAGGCAACATTTATTTTCAACCAATAATATTACAAAAAGCATGCGTTCAAGACTTGGGCCTACGGTTTATTTTGTGTGATGCGTTCGGAAACAATAATTCCCGCAACATCCCAAGCCCAAACACATACATTTGTTTTGCGGTTAACCTTCATATCGTCGACATTGGCCTGTATTTACCTGTTTGCGTATAAGCGTACCATGAAGATACGGCAGTTATGAGTGAGAAGAAACAAGTAAAATGTTGATAATCAACAAGGATAAGAAGATTGAATAGAAGAATGAAAATATGAATATTGTGTGGTAATGTAAGAGAACCCCCCACGTATAATTAGCGATTAGAAGACCAAGTGCCTGTTGTATAAACAGTTGTGTTTAAAGGCAACTTGACACAATCGAAGGCAAGTCCAATATGGGCGCTGCTGATTGGTTCAGAATCAAGCAGCATTTGATTGCATGTTTTTTTTGGCATCGGGTCCCCGGGGTATAACCTTGCCCATTATATCACTCATCTATTTATGGACCTATTGTCTGCGTTCATTGCAACAAGTGAACCGCAGGAATTGATATCGTCGACCTCGAATATCAATTTTATGTAATCATTTACCCCGAATTAGATATAAGCTTTTGATTTTAACAAATGAAAATGCTTCCAAAGCCTGCCACTTATAATTACGACGATAATTATTGTCTGACCAAGTAATAGGTGTACAATAGGCGATGAACCGTTAGTCTTAATTTGGAAAGTACATGCTTTGAAATTCGTCCTCGACTATATTGAGTATATGTGATGGTAATATAAGAAAAAGAAAATTGCCAGATTTAAGATAATTACGAGTAAATAAAATACAACCATCCACTGCTCACTTTTATGCAATGCTTACAATATTCATGTCATTCATGTTGAATTGGACAATACATAAATTTGTGATAAACGGGTTTAACGACGACAAACGGTGGTTCCATGACATTTGATCCGGCGACAATTGCTCTGATAGAAAATCTGCACGTTAAGCCAAACATAAAATCCAATCTCAAAGACTAAGTTAACCCTCAACCCAATCTTTACATTATTCTGAACCAAAACCTATATAGCCCTCTGAGATATTAAGACCGGAGCAATTGTCGCATGAGCATATGTCGTGTCACCCAAACGGTATAGCCTTACACATACGCACACGCTCACCCATTTATTTTCCATTAAAACACGCACTCTCACACACGATTTCGATGAATTCGTTTTCATCATAATTCATCAAATATCTTTAGGATAGGGCCACTTTATTTCATATCACTTTATTTTTTCTTTCATTCATTTTGGGTTTTTATTCAGAGCCAGTTCCTTTCATTCTTCTTAAAATTGGCAATGTCTTGTAGAACGAAATGGGGTGAATGAGCATTCGGATTGCGATCCTTCTGAATAAAAGCCTTAAACCGATATACATTCTCCAATCATATACTTTTGCGGCTATTTCAGTGTAAGTGTACACTAAAGATAAGTATAATCATGACAATTGACATAAGTTCATTATCATTTATCATGCTATGATACATTTATAAAAAGTCTCACCTGTCTTTTGTCATTTTTCGTACGAATTCCTAAAAGTCTTTCGTATCATTAGAATAATGCGAAGCTGCAAGATATTTTTTTTTTGCTTAATGGGGTTATCTATCATTCAATCCAAATTAATTTCAAACAAATAATACATTATATCACATTACCTATCCGTACCATTTCATGTGCAATACTGTTTTATTTTTACTTTCTTTCATTTCTGAAGTAGGCAGGAACTCCCTTATGTATCAAATTGATGGAGAAGATGATAGTCATTCCAACGCGTGATTGGACGAGCCATCACACTGCGTATTCACGCAGGCGGTAATACTAAATCGATATCAATGATCGACCACTTTGTGATACGATCGCTCTGGTTGGGGAATTGAAAAAGGCGGGCTTCGAAATGGATCCAACGATTTCAAATAAAACATAACGAAATAACAGCAAACTAGCAGAAAAGACTTGACTCCGAACCTTGCGAAGCACACGACTAACAGTGTTTATTTTGTAAATGGCATCTCATGAAGCGGAAACCAGATAATCAGGTTTCTACCGATTTACCATTTATATTTTCTCATTTAACTCTGTGGGAAAATCTAAAGGAGTGACGTCTTTTAAAAAGTACATTCCCATGCCTTTTTCCTAACAGAACTTATTAATGTGAATGGATACCAAAAACACATCCAATTGATTAATAGCTAAATGAATAAATGAATGAATACATGATACGGAGTACTGCATGTACTACAAGGAAACAAAATGCACCACCTTTTAATTTTCTGTCCACCACCCCTCTCTCCCCTATTTCTGTATTCCTCTCTTTCTACCTATATACATATTCATCCAAACCATATATGCATATCTCCTCCTACATCCCTTATCTCACGCCTGCTCCATTCACCCCCCCCCCAATTTTCATTGTCCTGATATTTGCCGCTTATCCAGCCCTAAAAGAATTGATATAAAAAGAAAGGTCCTCTACACACGGTGCATCATATTGTTTCAATCTCACTTTCCCATCTCCACCATTCTCTTAAAATCATTCAATTTTCTTCGTCATCGTATTACCTATTACATGATTTCATTTTCAAAATCGTATTTGTTTTCTTTCATACAAGTATTGTATTTATGCAAGGGTTTCTTTTCTTTTGCCTAGCCTAAAGGGTTTCACTGCACTTAGCAGTACTCTGGGCAGTCTCATCGCTTGTAGCTCTTATATTTCTGACGTATTTGTAGAAAATTGATCTATCTTCGACGTAAATCCTAGGACCGTCAGGGTGCTATGGAATGACAAAAAGTAATAAATATCACTGAATATCAAAATAAAGTCCATGGCCACATTTTTGGATGACGGATTTCAGACCAAAACCCTTTCTTTTAATGTGATATTCCACCACCATTTCCAAACAATATGATAAATAATTTTTTTAAAGGTTCACGCTCATTTGATAATCATTTCAGAAGGAGATTCCCAAAAGACTTCAATTTTTCATTCAAATCAATGATTGATAAAACAAATCAAGACTTGTTGCTATCACATGCATTTAAATATATTTGTAAATTATTGCTCAATATCTTTTCGTCGTAAAATTCATGATTATTTTTGTTTAAATAATACATTTTTGGTAAAAATTAATAATCGATTTGTCAAGAAAGTGGTCTAAGTCAACAAATTAAAGATCATGAATGTTTTAATTAAGAATGAATCTAGACTAGCATTTGTGTTGTTCACTATCAGTTTTCATCACTCATAAACTTTCAACTTTAAATCTGATCAATAAATTCAATGAATACGTTGTGGGTTGCACATATATTTTTATTTTACTCTTTTATAAATACCCTGATAAATAATAAGACAAATTACAAATTGCAGAAAAAATAATAAACAAGACCAATTACTGAAAAAAATAAATGAATAAGATATCGGTTGCTCACATTTTAAATTTTACTCGGTTACAAATACCCTGACAAATAATAAGAAAAATTACAAATTGCAGACAAATATGCAAGACAAATCACTGAAAAGAATGTAATTTATCATGTTATTGAAATGCAAATTCATTGATGGATTAATTGCAACTTATCATGTGATTTTATTTTAACAAATCACATCGTGCCAGATTTCTGGTATATATTTTCCTTTTATAAGCTAATTACAATAATGGTGGTTTGAAGATTGCAATAGACCGCTTACGTAAAAGGTTAAGTGTGGTGTACTTGCAAACAACTGAAAATCCTTATGTGATCAAATCAAATGGAGGTGAACGGATTGCGGAGGCTGTGAGAATGACTTCAAGAATTACCCCTCTGAGATAAACTCATGAAATAACAATTTGTCAGACGGTAGTTTCATCTGATTATCTTGAAATTACAGTCATGGTAATTTACTCTCAATCCGATGCGAGATTAATTTCCATTATAATGACTAGAAATTATTCCCTTGGTTTGTTTTGAAATTAGCCTTTTATACAGCTGGGATATCATTAAAGGTATATATAGTTGCGTCGTTGTTATTGAGATGAAGGAAGAATAGAATTATCAATTTCTTTAGAATGGATTTACAGTGTTAGCTTGGTTAATAAATCTACGAAGGGCATTTCAATTTACCTCCTTGAGACAACAAAATAACGATATCAGAAAAATGTGTGTTAATAAAAAGGAAAGAATAAATCGATTCCATAGTTATTTGAAATACAGCATTCGATTTGAAAAAAATAGAATCAAAGCAAGATCGTAGTCCCTTCTTCCTGTTATCGTTTTGCAACAAAAATATTATCTTAGTATATGGGTTTTGTGCTCAACTAGGAGTTTCTATGCAAGCCACTCGTGCTTCAAATTGCTTCTTTGATGATAAAGTCCCTATCTGTTCCCTTGCTTATTACAATCAACATTCAATTACTTGTAATTATGGATCAATTTAGAATTTGATTTGAAATTCAAACTGAATGAAATTTAAATCAACCCGTAAAATTATTTTTAAAATGACAGCGACTGTTCTATTAGCCAAACAATTTTGATTAATGTCAAGATACAGGATATTCAGATCATGATGGTAATAAAATCTTGAATGGCAGACCTTGAATAAAGTATATTGTGATTAAACAATTTATGTGAGCAGTTTATTTCCAGTTTGCAAAAAAATTGTGCGAGTACAAAAAAGCAATTCAACAATTACTGAAATAACATGAATGTAATACTAAGTTGACCTGAATGTTAAAACCAATTATAGATGAATAAATAAAAAATAAATAAATCATTGGAATCGTTGAATAGATTACTTCTTTATGAAAGCTTCGATCAGTTCATTTTAGACTACTCATGCTTTGCAATGAAATAATAAAATCTTAGCGTATATCTTACAAGTCCTTATATATTTTACGAAAGAAAAACGTGTTGGTAATTACCTCCCATGTGAAACTAATATTAAATGGCGCTATTCAATCGTTGATCTACTTAAAGATTTCGTATAATTTCATCATAAAGCATGGATGATCTCAAAAGAACCAATAATCGTTGCCACGGTTACTATACCAGTCCTTGTTGAATTGAACTGCGCTTGGGTAAAAAGGAATTAGACGAAACACTTTTTACTTATTTCACATATGTCCTTCCGAGTTAGTTATGTTCTGCCAAAAAGTTGACTTGGAGTTAGCTTTCGATATCTTAAAAATTATTGACGCAATTTAAGCTTTTGTCTTTATGTCCAAACCATTGTAAAAATATAATCAAACTGAAAGTTTGGAAACTGCACATTGGCCTAATGCGCCAAATAATTCGAAAAGGATCTCATTACGTACAGAGCACATCTCGTAAATAGTGAGCGAGCGAAGCGGTGATGTTGTAAAATCTACTTTTCAAGGGCTGGAGTGGAAATAATGTTGTGGTAAATAAGGTAGTTTTATGATATAAATTTGTCCTCTTTTCTGACAAAAAAGATAACCTGTAACATTGTCTAATTGGCAAACTATTGCATTATGATAAGAAAATGACATTTGGTAAATACAAGCACAAATGATTCTATATTCATTGGGTTAAAATAATTGGCCATAGGATTAATGAGGTAAACCGGATTACAAGCCCAGAAGTAAGGGGGTTGTGCTAAGGGGATTTACGTAAAATCATTAAATCGTGTCGGTGAATTAAGTAAATTTACATTTTTTCAAACTATTTGTCTATGCATGTTAAAGGAGCTACATGTATATGTAACCTTTTCATTCACTGTTTCGTCCGAATATTTTGAATACATTAAAGGAAGATTTTTGAAAATAAAGAACCCCGTGGAAGAGGTTAGATAAATAATAACAAATCAAAGTTCAGATTCATAAGATTCCGTCTGTTACAGAAAATGTAAGGATAGGTTTGCAAAGACCAAATCGTACAGGCCTACATATTCCTCCGTACTTTTTTTTTTTAATCTTTTGCTTAGGTTTCGATTAAACAGCTAGATAACTGAATAATAACAATAATTCCAAGATTTTTATTTTCTTCTTTGAAAAGCTATAAATGAATCCATTATAAGCATTCTTCACAGGATTACACATCGGCAAAAGATAAAAAAAACCTAAAGAGCCTTTCAAATGGATTTTACCTGTATGAAGTAGATATTTTTTACCTTCTCTATTAAACAGTTAACCGTTCAAATTCAAAGGTTTCGGAAATTATGTGGGTTGATAAGTGGATTTCAAAAAGAAATTGTTAGAACTTACAATGATGATTTGTTCTCAATGAACTCGGAAATAACAGCGGGGGTTTCTGATGGCAAGAAGTCCATTGGATTGTCCTTGGGTTATTGGTATATCTAACAGGCTATTTCTGTCAGCCGTTTTGGATTATTGATTTGAAAGGATACCGATGTTGAATTTGCGTTAAGAGGCGATAAGATGTCAGGGTTAAGTTTCTCACAGGTTTAAAATAATATTTTAATTTGATCAAAGTGAGAAAGCTAAGAAAGCAATGTATGACAAACCATGGATATGGTTTTGGAGTCGGGTTCATTATTGTGACTGCTGCATCAACGAGATAAGACCGGGGGGGGGGGTGCTTCATAAAGCTGTTCGTAGGATAAAATTAACTTTAAGAACGACTGGTGAACCTTTCTTACGCGCTTAACCATCGCCAATGAACATTTTGGTGTATACCTTTTACCACAAGAAAAGATCACCAGTCATTCTTACAGTTGCTCTTAACTTTATGGACAGCTTTATGAAACAGCAACCTGGGGCCGGTAACACAAAGCTTAGTAATCAATGAAGAACAGTTTTCTACGATATCAATGACTGCAATGTACAATATTAATCGTAAAAAATCAAACCTACGATTAATCGCTAACCTTTGCGTTATGGGACCAAGGTTACTGATGGTATTGTGAAAGAAAACCCCCCTTTACTACATAGCGCAATACTTTACTATCTAAATTACACTGTGCTCCCAAACAATTTTCTCACACATTATGAATAATTTATAATGTATATGCATGAAATCAAAATGTTCGTATAATTGCATGTAATAAGTTTTGCTTTTACACTTAAAGCTTGATTAACTTACACATCTGCTAATTTCAACCCACCATTTAGGAAACAATGCAAAAATTTAAGCTACATTTACATTTAATTCATATGGAATTAAAGTGTCTTGTGTGTTTTAATTTACTTTTTTTCATTTAAATGAAATTAATCGCACATTACTTTCTCAATACAACAGACAAAGGACGAAGATTTATTATCCCTGCTTTTTGCGGTTATGACACCAAACTGACCACCAATTAACTCGATACATGGGTTACATTTATGGGGTCATAAGAATTGATGCTTTCACTGTTAAACCGCAATGCAATTTGGGGTTTAAATGGGGAAAATTGATATAATAACGATATATTGATTTCACAAAATGGGGAGAATTTGGTATACATTACTCGTGTGCATTTTCGCATTCCTTGATCGAAACCTGCATCCAACGGGTGAAGAAAGAACGTGTGCTGATATTACTAAAATGCTCTCAAATTCCATTTACTCATTTTAGTTAGAAATAAAAACAATAACAGATTAATGGTCATTTTCACCACTATAAAAAGATTCTTGTCATTATGAATAAGGTTGGGTAACCCTTGCCGTGATATGGGATGTAGTTTATAAACGGAATAGCTTGGTGAAGGTCACGGAATCAGGGTTAAACAGTATATCATTAAAAGAATTTAAAGTTTTGGGAGATTCGTAATATTAACTCACAATCGTAGTTTCTTTTTAATGCATTGGAGATGCACATCATAATTGTGTGCGTGAGTGTGCATTTGTGTATGTGTAACCTAAGTCAGAATGAAATGTTTAGTGCTTTCTACGGCAGGGCAAGTTTGAAACGACGGAATACTATTGTGCTGACCACGGTTTGGCTCTTGCGGAACAAATTACCAGCCAGTTCTATTTTTCTCGAGAGGTCTGGCTCCGTATTGTTCCTTTAGAGCGAAAGTGGTCAAGATTAATTTCATGGAGGCTCTTGGTGTCCAATCCCTGCTCGATGCAATTATCTTAAAGGAGCCTGGAAACTACTTATTTCAAAAGTCCGTGCGGCCGTGTCTCGATGATCAAAATGAATCGGTCACATTGCGATGTGATAGTTAAACTTGACTCGTAAAGCTTATAAAGAAGTAACACACGGATTCAAAAACTCATTTGGTAAATGGTAACAACGGTTACCCCAAAAATCCAAAATGTTAAAATACCGTGGCCTGATCAGGTGAATTGTCTCTGAACTGAATCACGATGGAGGCAGATATTTAGGTTTCAGAACCAGACGTTCCCCAATGTCACAGTCACACCAACGAAACCGATTTCAGACTGACCAAATTTATTTCGTTTTTTCCGATGGCATAATTCAATCGGTTGGATTAGAGACGGTTTTATCGGTGCGACTAGATTATAAAGAACCAACTCGATCTATTGATATTAAATAAGCTTCTTTATTTCCAGTCACATATCTTGAACGAACAGATACAACTGAAGCAATACGTCAAGTTTAATATGACTTAACAAACTTGATAAAATTTTAAATTTTTCTCGAGTAAAATAACCCATTTTGTTTAAATTCAAAGTCAATTCATCGCCTTAAGGCAAAGAACATTTTGCTTAGGCAATGGGTCAGATATTACTATGACATGAATAAGGACACACAAAGTCATTATCTGCATCGTTGGGTCAGCACGCTAACTTGTGGTGAAAGAGCACGGCATGCTTGGAGATGGTAGTGATATTATTTGGAGTTTAATTTGGGCGTGAAAGAGTTCAAGTATAATATCGAAGCTTAAAAGTGCCACCCAGATGTTTATATAATCATCTCGTCATGTCTATATCTCTTATGAAAAAGGATAAGATGACGAGATCTCGGATCTCGTCATCTACATCCCGTGGGAGAGATTGTCAGATGACAAGATCTTAGATCTCGTCATGTCCACATCCTGTGGGAGAGATGATCAGATGGCAAGATCTTGGATCTCGTCATGTCTACATCTTTTAGAAGAGATGATCAGATGGCAAGATCTTGGATCTCGTCATGTCTACATCTTTTAGAAGAGATTATCAGATGGCAAGATCTTGGATCTCGTCATGACTACATCTTTTAGAAGAGATGATCAGATGGCAAGATCTTGGATCTCGTCATGTCTATATTATTTTAGAAGAGATGATCAGATGGCAAGATCTTGGATCTCGTCATGTCTACGTCTTTTAAAAGAGTTGATCAGATGGCAAGATCTTGGATCTCGTCATGTCTACATCTTTTAGAAGAGATGATCAGATGGCAAGATCTTGGATCTCGTCATGTCTATATCTCTTATGAAAAAGGATAAGATGACGAGATTTCGGATCTCGTCATCTACATCCCGTGGGAGAGATTGTCAGATGACAAGATCTTAGATCTCGTCATGTCCACATCCTGAGGGAGAGATGATCAGATGGCAAGATCTTGGATCTCGTCATGTCTACATCTTTTAGAAGAGATGATCAGATGGCAAGATCTTGGATCTCGTCATGTCTACATCTTTTAGAAGAGATTATCAGATGGCAAGATCTTGGATCTCGTCATGACTACATCTTTTAGAAGAGATGATCAGATGGCAAGATCTTGGATCTCGTCATGTCTATATCTTTTAGAAGAGATGATCAGATGGCAAGATCTTGGATCTCGTCATGTCTACGTCTTTTAAAAGAGTTGATCAGATGGCAAGATCTTGGATCTCGTCATGTCTACATCTTTTAGAAGAGATGATCAGATGGCAAGATCTTGGATCTCGTCATGTCTAAATCTTTTAGAATAGATCTTCAGATGGCAAGATCTTGGATCTTGTCATGTCTGCATCTTGTGAGAGATGATCAGATGGAAAGATCTCGGATCTTCCATCCTTACTAGTCCATTCACCATCTTAAATATCAGGCAAAACCTTTGCTTGGTTCTCTTTTAAGTGTAACCCATCCTAGGTCTTTCATTGCCTCTGTGACAACACCATCTTCCCTCCGGTAAATGTCGGTGTAGAATATTGGTGCTTGTCTTTGTATCCGTTTAAGTTGAGTTGTATTTGATTGCAGGACCCCGTGTTGCAGAATCATACATCAAAGATTAGTAGGCCGTGGTAGGCTATGGATTAACCACACTTTGTTGCATAAATGCTAACATGCTTTATACAGGGATAATCAGCCAACTAGTCAAGTATGTGGAACCAAAGGCATAGGATATCAACTTTATCACGAGAGTTCTTGGAAGAGGTGATTTTTTTTTTGCTATTTGCTGATTTTTTTAAATTTGTGCATGACAATAAATAGTGATATATATCTGAATATCATGGCCCTTGGAAGCGGGGGTGCTGTGGTACTGAAGCACCCCCAAGATTTTTCTGGGGGTGCTGCGTGTATTATTCTCCATAGGCAGCACCCGCTGGAATTCTGGAAAGTGTCAAAAATGGAGAAGTGTAACGAAAATAACCTTCATTTTGTAGTGAAGCCATTCTCTTTTTCTTTTTGGTTTAAAAATTTCTCAAGACCAATTTGACTTCCGTTTTGTAGTGAAAACCTTTATTTATTTGTTCATTTGATTTATTTATTTATTCATTTATTATTATTATTTTTTTTTTTTGGGGGGGGCTTTTCAACTTTCTCGAAACTAGATTAACCTCCATTTTGTTGTGAAATCTTTCCTATTGCCCTGCTGAATAACTCAATATCTGAGAATTCAAAGATGGAGAAAACTCCCTTTCAAATTGCAAACGAGAAACATAATAATCTGTAATAAAGTTGGGTCGATTCGTTCATACCGAACGCGACATCTAATTGCTTTTCTTTACCTTATTTATCATTTCCTACAAAAATACTCGTTGTTTAGGAGATGCGATAAGATTCATTGATTCCACCCATAAAATATTGCTGGAAGGTATATTGTTTTGAAGCAGTGAGACGCTTCGCCTGATGCTTAATATCCAACATATCCAAAGAGACCCACCAATGCAATTTTCAACGTAATCCCAAATGCTGTCGAGACAAATTATACAAAGTTCAATTAGATTTGATTTCGGATATTCATCCCAGATGCCGTATCATAATTTGTAGGTTTGCAGAAAGTGCCCCATTCGAGCAAAGCAGATCAGAGCGCGGAATAATAAATGATATCAACAATTTTGAGCAATGATTTTATTGTCTTTTCGGATATCAGAATGGGCCCTTAAGAGGGCGATTTCCAATAGTTGCAAGGAGGTCCCAAACCTATTTCAGACCAGGCTGATTGCGCGATCGTCCCGACAATTTGCACGCGCGTAGAGCCGGATGTAAACTACAAGATTTTTACTAAAATCGTCATAAAACTGTTTATATTTCTTAATTAACTAATTATGGAAATAAGAGGATGAAATTTGCGGTACATATGATTTTTTTTTGCCTTTAACTCATTTCATATAGCTAGTATACTGCTACGGTGAAAATATCAATTATTACATTTCTAACAAATATCTACCAAAATTGCCAGAGCATAATTAATTTCCTAGTTTGTTTTCAATTATTATGTACATGTATTTCTTTGCTTTTGAGAACCTTTGTTTTCTATTGTTTTTTCGATGAACTTTGTTGGGGACCCTTTTGCGATCATAAACAGCATAAAATTAACCCATATAAACCAACAAAAGGAAATAAATCATACATTTATGTGTTTTTGGTTGAAAACACAAGTAGCATTGACTTTGTAAACGGAATCACGTTTTGAGCAATTTGGGTCTGACATGCACTTACGAAATGTTGCATAATTTCGAAACCGCGTACCAGGGCGCTGCAAATTTGCACCGTGTTTACACGCTGCATAAAAAAGCAGATTCTGCATCGGCTCGCGGTTCTGAACCGCGAGCCGATGCAGTACCGGCTTTTGTGTTGCTTGTAAACGCGATTAACTTGCATCGGCTCTCGGTTCAGAATCGGCAATTTTGCACCACCAAAGTAGTGGGTTTAGAACCGCGAGCCGATGCAGAATCGGCTTTTTTACTACGTGTAAACAGAAAGCCGATTCTGCATCGGCAATTGGCGTGCATTTCATTTACTTTACCATTATGACGTACTTCAAAGCGCACGGATCCAGCGTTGCCTTTATTATGACGTATAGTTGGTGCGCGGATCATTTCAGGTTTTTGCCACGCGAGCCGATTCTGCAACGCGAGCTGTAACAGCGTGTAATTAACGCGGTGCAAGATAAACCAAAAGCCGATTCTGCATCGGCTTTTCGTTCTGAACCAAAAGTCGATCACATGAGTGGCGCGGTCGAAAACTTGTCGAGGAGGTGGGGGTAAATTTGACCCCCCCCCCTAAAGTAAGGGTTAAACGAATGGTAATTATTTTCCGAACAGCTTCTCAATGAGATGTTTTTTAAGAGTCTCTGTCACTGCTTAATGTTTATAAATTAAGTTAGTTATCTTTATTGTTCTACACCAAAATTATGTACATTTACGTTCCTGGACCAATGTATACTTAATCAGAATCAAAATTTGATTTCGCGTAGCAACCCGCTTTACCTGACAACATTCCAGCAAGTCAATAATTACCTATGGTACAAGTTGCCCTATTACAACCTCCAAATCATCCATCATTATTGTAATTCTATATAGGTAATCCATAATCAATTGTCTTTGAAGAGCCATTAATCTATATAGATCAGGTTTAAAGATTATCATAATCTGCGTTATCTGCTTGGACAATGCTTCAACCACTTCAATTCAAACAACCTTGGAAATTGATTCAAATATCCATATACATGTAAACTACATTAATGTCAATCAAATCTGAATCACAATACCATGGCCTCTACATTATTATGGAGATTCGTCGAAATATCGCACCCTATAAATCAATCAACAATGTTTTCATCCCCCATCGTTGTGATATGTCAAGGCAAGTAGCTCTGCTAAAACATACTACTCAATGTAGAGGTGCTATCTAGTTGGCGACTATTATAAGCGTAGTGAAGAAGAATCGAAAAAAAAAATTTAAACCAAAAGGAACCTATTACCTTATAGGCAAACTTAAGAAATGCAGTTAAAGAGGATCTATTCGTACCAAAGCACTTGTATTTCAAGGTTGCATTATAAATTGTTGAAGAACAAAGTACGTGTCATGGTATAAAAGACGGAATGTTCTGATACTAGTAATCTCCAGAAGTGATAAATAACTCTTACAGAAGACGGTGAACTCCATCCAGACTCAGAGACCCCCTGTAACATTGAAAGGATTGTTTGTTCAATAATTGGAACACGTTATGCAGAAGCTTCAAGAAAACAAAATGGAATCGAATTTTCTAGGTTTGTTTAATTAGACGGGAGGTGTAGCGAATGAAGGAAGCGAACACATGTAACTCATACCATCAATCCTCGTCTTCGTAGCAAGGATTAGGGCAGTATATGAACACCTAAACCAGGTGAAATTGACTTGATCAGTTCGTTGAGCAGGGTGAGAAGAGAGCTTCAAGGGCCTATTGCTAATACGACTCTCCTTCAATCCGTATATTGGGGTTCGTGGGTTAAACGGTAAGGTAGTTTGCAGGCCACTTGTTGCCGGCTTGAGATGGCTTCTTAGCTAGCTGGCTCAGAGCCTCAGGGTTGTAATCCTAGCTAACGTAGCCCCTCCCTCGCGGTGCCAATGCCTCACGATTGAAGAACCCGCTAAGCAAGGGTTACAGCCCCATGGGCTTATTCCCATGACATTAATTTCCGTGAAAGCTGTGGAGTAGTAACCAAGTGGCTCGGATTTCTTCATATACCTGGTCACTTATCGAGAAGAAGGCTTCTCCGACACAGATGTCTTTACCTTGACGGGTAGACAGCGCGTTATTGTGCTCTATCAAAAGTTCATTGTCACTTATATACCTACAGACTGGCATTTGTAATGAATGCCCTTCCTTGAGATTTGATACGCCGAGAGAACCGAACAAAAGAATTCTTTCCAGCACGGTATCCCTACACTGTTCCAACTACTTAAATGCAACACGCAATGTCTCAGAACAAGTATCACATTCTTACGTTAAAAACGTAAATAATAAAGGCTGTAAATGCATGCTGCCTAGGAAGTCGAATTTATGCACATGTATAACCTTATATTCGTTTTTCAAAGTCATTACGCCCAAATTCAATTGATCCTCGTTTTACATTCAACCTTCGAGAAAAGAAAGTATACTTCTAATGCTTTCATATCTAACGTAGATAGGGTGGGTGTTTCATAAAGCTGTTCGTAAGTTACGAGCGATTTAACGAACGACTAGTGATCTATCTTGTGGTAAATTATGCACAACTAAATTTCATTGGTGTTGAATATGTTCCTCTAAGAAATAATTTCGAATCGCTCGTAAAGTCGCTCGTAACTTACAAACAGCTTTATAAAATACCTACCAGAGTATGTAGTAGGTAACGTACACGAATACGGTGAACTAAGATTTGAAATTTATGAGGTTGGATGGAACTTTTGCTGGGAAATATAAATTAATTCAGTATTGTTTCTGCTCTTGTAGGGCCGTAACTGTATCTCGTCTTACAGGGGGTTTCATTGTACCGATCAATCCTATGGGAAGCCAGCGTCAGCACAATTATTTGCATGTATACGTTTATTTATTTTTAAGTAAGAATGATCAAATTGATGGTCCATTAGAATGTCATTGCACGAGTATTTGCAATATAGAGAAGGAATATGGATTCTAGATGACGATGTCACTGGCATTCCATAGTTACGATTGATTGGATCAATCGCACTCCTATGTGAGAAGGACCATGTTTTTCTGTCTTTTTCTTTTTTGTTGTTGGTTTACGTGAATGCGGAGGGGAGGGGTAATTGGAAAGTCCTTCACCATCCGTCATCAATCATACTAGTATTTTACAGCCACAGCCGAGTAATGACTAAACTAAATGTAAAAAGTTTGAAAACATTTTCCCTTATTAAACAGGATATTATAAGCAACATAACTAGTAGGCCTAAGATTGGAATGTAACAAACTAAGAAGATGATAAGCACAGAGTATAATGTGTTTACCAGTTGTAGCATGACAAACATGTAGACAATTACCTCAAATAAGAAAAATATATATCTCATTCCAAATTATGAACATTGAATTGTTAATTAATTTGTTCTTATTTAATTGAAATAAATACGGAAAATGTCTGTGGGTGGCAATACGATGACACTTAAAACCGATAAATGGATAGTCATCATCAGGATCATTAAAAAATAGTCAGAAAAACCAGTCTGTGAATATTAAATTTCCCCCTATTCCTTTTTAAAATGACTCTCAAATCTTAAATTGCATGTAAGGATAATGGTTGTTGTGAAAAAAAATGACGTCTTTAATACATAATGAGTTTTCGATTGATTTTATCGTGATTGTCGTCATAACAAGGTTAAAGCATTGCGAAGTCCTCACTACAACAATACTATAATTATCCCGGAAATTGTTTCACCGCATTTCACCTTGCCTGAGTGCGGATGCTTTATCATTTTAATTTGTAAGGAACTGATGAAGACATCTTGACCTGAGAATGGGCAAAATACAAAGAAGCCTTTGTCTTCTCATTATGTCATACTGTTTATCACGTTGCAGCTATTTACTGTTAAATCCCGTCTACGGGGACTCGTATTTTACATGTATAAAATAATGAGAAGAACAATCTTGAAAATAATTTCACAATGGACAAATGGCAATACGTTTGAAAATCTATACACTTTTGTTTCTCTAACCCATTTCATGGTATGATTGTTATAGATAATCATCGAAGTCTTAAATAATACACATATTGCAATTGATCTTCAATACACAGAAAACAACAAAATATCATTCTCTAAATGGAACCGTTGTAATTCAAAATTATCTGTAACATACGGAACATATTAATATCTATAAGAAATACCATTTTCAAAAGGAAATTTGCCTGCTTTTACCCTCATAAACCAAATTCATGTCATTTCACAGTGCTCTATGCATCTTTTCTGTTCACTTGTAAAGCTATAATATCTATCATTTAATATAAATTTCAAAGGGTTATTTCTGGGTTTTTTTTTACAGAAATGATTCACATACACATAACCTATTATGAAACAGATGATTTAAAATTCATTTAAGAGTTAAGCAATGAAATCAAAGGAATTTTCGAGACTGCCGCTCTCAATTTTCTGTGTCTTATTTGTTTTAATGAGAAATAAGAAAAAAAAACCACCAGAATACCCATAGTTTAAAGTAAAGGTACGATAGATCTAATGACATTTATTGTTCTGATAAACATTAGTTATATTTTGCTAAGGGGAATAAATATAATTTTTATTACATGAATAAACTTTTGATTTTTTTTCCGTTTAGTGATTAACCATTTAAACAAGCACTGACCTTTCTTGAATTATGTTCACCAAAACAAAGGGTAGAGCTTTGTGTTGTTTAGTCCGTCAAATAAGGAATGACCGGGACATAACTCCAAAATGATGCTACTTTTCATAAAATACTCATGTTATATAGTAGATATATATCTTTTCAATGATATATGACAATTGCACATTCGAACAACAGCGCATCGCGATAAGGTCTTGATGAATTCGTGCAGTACAGCACAAAGTCTATTTCATTAAATGGAGCAACAGAACGAATTAAAGTGAACATGTATCCGTGTGTGTAGCATGTTAGCAAAAACGCAGTTAAGGAAGAAGAGCGGGAAGAGTTAATTGAATTAATATTTGAGTGGAGCTCCGTCCTCGACACAAATCATGGCTTGGTCATAATTCAATGATTGCATGTCTTGGTTCTCAGTGAACGCAGTTCATAGCTTCTATCGACGACATGGTCACCGCAGTGACAATCACAAACGTTTGATGTACTATGCCGAAAAGGATATTAAATGATCATTATTGGCGTTCCATAGTTAAACGACCGGAAATGAAAGGTTACTGACAATGAATCGCAAGCCAAGTAGAGATATGACAATCTTGGTATTGTGTTCTATCAATGAGGCTGTTCACACCGCAAGGGGGGACCGTGGGCGGACCGTGGATCGCGCTATCGTAGCGCGATCCACGGTCCGCCCATTGGCATTCGCCGGATTCACACCGCAGTGAGATAGCGCGGTCTATCGTAGCACCCCTTTTTTGAGAGGTCCTGTTGCCATGACGCGTGACGTCATGAGGTCAGAGCGGTCAAAGATTTCGCGCGCTATTACGAACCCGTACTAGTTAGTTGAGAGCCCGATATCGCTGTGCCTATTATGCTAGCCGGCCTACGTTTATTTCATGGCGTTGTATACATTGTGCATGTATTTCTAATTTGATTAATCTAGATTCTATACTCGTGTAGAACGATGACTTCCGGCGTGCTATCGTAGCTCGGGTTCACACCGGCAGAGATAGCGCGATCTAGCGCGCGCTAGACCGCGCTATCTCTCGTGGACCACCCCCAAGAGGTGCTCCAGTGGCACACCGTTTTGGCTCGCCGTGGCTCGCTGTTGGGCGGACCGAAACGACGTTGTACCTTCCACACCGCAGAGATAGCGCGATCTAGCGCGCGCTAGATCGCGCTATCTCTGCCGGTCTGAACAGGCTCAATGACATTTCCATTTCTGAACAAAGAGTAACATTTGATGATGAAAAATATACGTCAAAAATAAAATGGTTGGGTTGGATTATTAAAACACAAAAAAACGTTACACCATGTTTATTCGTTCATGGTTTGAAAGACTCTCAGATATTTTCTTTATCATTTACAAAAACAAATCATCATTAGCTTAAACAGTATAAACATCATCCAAATGAATTTACAGTATGAAATTGGACTTTGCCATAAATAAAGCCTGAAACGCATGTTGGGTTCCCTTGATAGTGGAAATAATTAATCCATCTTTTAAGGAAAGAAATTAAGACAAAAATGTTTTCTCATGAAAATGGGATTTACGAACCAGTGCCGAGTAGCCGTTTGGGCGATATACCCATTAATGTCACGAGGAAGGAATGAAAAATGGAAGAAAAATTTCAAATCCCTTGTATAAATCGGCGTATCATTATTTACGTCAAGCTCAAATCGTGAGGCGAATAACGTTTTATCCTAAGCCAACATTACTGGGGAACTGATTAAGGTGTTACTAAAGAGAAGGCCCGAAGATGCGCCATCGCAAGCATGCTGTACTTTGTTAATACCAAAGGCAAGATATGTTATGTACATGTATATCTGTACAACCTGCAACTCCACACCATTGTACATTTTCTTCGTTTGTTTGTTTTGCTTTCTGATGTCCAGAATAGATAATGTCTAATATAAGTACCATGTCTTTTCTTATATACAACCCTACAATTACATTTTGGTCCAGTTTTGACCAAGCATTATGAGATCGTCCAGGGCACCCCAAAGAGCTCTCAATGGCGCACGCTACACCCACTCTCTTGGAAGTTTTGTAACAGTGCACTTGAGCAGAACGTTGACACCAAAAGACAAACATTTACACTGTCCTTCTCCGGAGAAACTGAAAACGGAAATACTAACTTGCACAATCGATTGTATGAGGTGTCGAATCCGTCCACTCTATTGCCGAAAATAAGAGACAACTAAGGAGGCTAATATGTCGCAAGATTCCAAGGCAGCTCCCGAATTTATCAAGAATAAATGCGAATCAATCAGTGCGGCCGCTTTGGTATATTATTTTCGTTTAAGCACGCAGTCACGATACAAGTGCATGAAGATCAAATTTTATTCGTGGTTCGTACTGAAGAATAAATTGCCATAATGGCCGAGAAGATGTGTCTATCAAGTCATTCATTTTTCTGTCTCCAGGGGATATTCAACCGGTAGATGTCTTTCAGGACTTTTAAAAACGTTTCAAAACACATCGCGTGATTTCTGCTTTGTCCTATCTATACTAAATGTAAAAAACCTCTACGTATTCTTTGTAACCATTACCCTGAAGGGGGGGGGGGGTCAAATCTATAAATTTGCTGATATCCGTTTCAGAATATAACCTTTTCCATGTCCATTCGTAAAATGGTTTATGAATGTCAACTTCAAAATTGCCATGATGATAATTAAGATAGTATAAGTTGTGTGCAAGTTGTAACACACCTTCTTTATGTAGTTTTTGTACACCTATAAAAAAAGGTTACTTTCGAGTCACATGTTTATAACTAAAATAAATGGTAATTTTTATCCTTCTAGATTAAAGCTCTTGGGGAACAAAATATTTTCCTTATACATAGGCTTCCCTTTGATATACCTAAGAAAATTGAATACAGCTGAAATATGGGGATTAGCGTATTACTCCCACTCTCCCAGTGTACAACACGGAGCCGCATTTACAGTATCAATCTTTACGCCTGGAGCAAGTCGGGTGGGATTTTCTACTTCCATCGCCTTCTGTATGCCCTCCACCTTTGCTCGATCCAAATTAGCGCTCTTTTGAGAAGTAAGAAGCTGCTTAAATGGATTTCAATGCTTCATTAGTCCTACGGGACAGTCACATGAAGTGCGACATTAGGAAGTGAATTATTCGATTGACAAAGCGTACACCATCTCCAGCTGAACATTGCCTATCATGACCACGTCAAGGTGAAGAGTTCTTGGCCATTGAGAAATAGCTGAGTGTATAGAATATGGTTCGATATTATTTCAGATGAAAATATTTCAGAGTATACATGCATAAGCCTTGTTTATCAAACTAGGTATGTTTTAATCACGGCATATTGCCACAACCGATGCATAGTGGAGATGGTAAATTAGGATAGCACGTCAGTGCTGATAGAGCAGTAACATTTCCACTACGGCGGCCGTACGGCGAGCCGAAAACTGCCGTTTTATCATTTTTGTACCAGCTACATACAGGCGGTTTGAATAAAAATGAAAACGGCTGTTTTTGACTCACCGTACGACCGCCATAGGGCAAATGTGACTGCAGCATAATTGATGATGACACTATTAGGCTATCTTTGGTTTAAATTGATTAAAAAGACGATTGTATGATCTTGTAATAGGTTTTGTAGTTCTGCAATAAGGTATTCTACATATATACTTCCCTTAGTCATAAATTTGACTAACCAAATATCTTAATGATTATTGTCATTTCATGATATTTCACCACAATTCGGTCCGCATCCTACCACAAATCACTTTAGATATTGCCTTTAAATGGCGGTATGCTCTTTGTGACGTTCAAATGGCAAATCATAAGGCGATCGAACTAATTACGTCAGTAATGATTAATTCAGCAGCGATTCCTTTCAAATGGCATCGACCAACCCCCTACTACATACCCATGAAACATGCAATATTAATAAAGGTTATAAATTAATATGCACGAAAATTGCGTTGATTTATCTGGAGATTCAAATTTCGGAAAAGGGAAAATTCTGTTAGTTTTTAATTTAATGGTGTTTTTCACTTTATTAAAAAAAAAAACGCTTTTTGAATATTTGACGATTTTGTATTTCCTTCAAAATATCATTTAATCTGGAGCACTGAATAAAGCAATGTCGCGTTGATGGGAACAATGGAAATGAAACAAACGTGTATATATTATAAAAAAGACATTTCTGCCTTAATCATTTATTAAAATTGCAATTATTAAATGACGGATGAGAATTCATGTATAATTTGAGAAGAGGATTACTCTTAATATAAAGTAAGATAAAGATAATTTCACGTTATTTGCATAATGGGCCCATATATCTAAGCTTTTGTCCCTCATAAATTTTCATATTTATTATCATAATACGCTTATCTTGTAAATAGATTTATCCCCTGAGGAATATTCTCTCTTGAAAATAGTGAACATCAAACGTATCTAAAGTATAACAAACGGATATAGGAAGACTAAATCTCCTAATGAATAAATTTACCCAGGCTCTAAATCTGGATTTGCTTAATACTTACGTCAAAAAATTGTCATTCTGGTTTTGAAATGTGAACTTGAATAACCATACCTCTAAACCGTTACCTCGTTAATTCAATACAATGCTGATTAAAACGAATCTCGCTGAAATCTGATTTATCTCGAAAATACTTTTGGTGAAACCATCCAAGCATTTAGCAAGGTTTTAACAAATGACATACAAGAACCGTAGCGCGAGCGATGGCGGGGTGGTGATTGCCGTCGTATGAGATGTAGTAGGAGGAGGAGTAGGAGGAGAAGAAGAAGAAGAAATAGTAGTAGTGGTGGTGGTGGTAGTAGTAGTAATGGTAGTAGTAGTAATGGTAGTGGCAGTGTAGTAGTAGGCCTAGTAGAAGAAACAGCAGTAGTAGTAGTAGTCGTAGTAGTAGTAGTAGTAGTAGTAGTAGTATTAGTAGTTGTAGTAGTAGTAGTGGTGATAGTAGTACTGGTGATAGAAGTAGTAGAAGTAGTAGTAGTAGTAGTAGTAGTGATAGTAGTAGCAGTAGTGGTAGTAGTAATAGTGGTAGTAGTAGTGAGTGATAATAATAATAGAAGTAGTTGAAGTGGTAGTTGAAGTAGTACTGGTAGTAGTAGTGAGTGATAATAATAATAGAAGTAGTTGAAGTGGTAGTTGAAGTAGTACTGGTAGTAGTAGTAGTAGTAGTAGTAGTAGTAGTAGTAGTAGTAGTAGTAGTAGTAGTAGTAGTAGTAGTAGTAGTATAGTAATAGTGGTAGTAGTAGTAGTGATAATAGTAGAAGTAGTGGTAGTACGAGTAATGGTAGGTGTAGTTGTAGAAGTACAAACTACTTTAATTGCAGCATAATTTCCATCATGGTTTCAATGAAATACAATTGTCTGTTCTTCAGTTAAAAAAGAAATCATTATTGCACAAACAAAATATCCTACAGAAGCGGCCTAACACGATTCTTATCTTTATTCCTCGCTTTTATCTAACATAGCGGTAACATGATGTAATTGTAACCAATCGCAATCTCATGGAAATAATGGAAATAAATGCAGAAATGAGCAGAACGTCTGCCACAAGCTAATACAATATTCAATGAATGTGTTTGTCCATTGTCTGTTGCTATTAGACTCGATGGAAACTGAAATGATGAATCGCTCCACGGGGAGTGAGAATGATGTCAACAAAGCTTCGGATGAATTCATATTCCTTGACCAAGCCGGCTCTCGGATGAATAGTGATGGAATAAATCTTTGGTATTACGATGTAAGACAACACTGTGTTAGAGGGTTCCGATTGTCAAATATCTGATGCCACACTCACGTAAGCGAAACTGAGTCCAGACCGACCAGATTCACTGCCATACTTTCAATGATTTTCGGAGTCAATTTTGTTGGTGTGACTGAAACAAAGGTAACACAGAACGCAGGCTTTCGGCCATTCGCCCGAGATGGACTCGAACCCCCCAAGACCTTTGGTTCGACAGACAGACGCATAAGCCACTGAGCAAACTCGCTCCATAATCTGAAAGAATCATGAACTGGATGATACTGTCATTGTATTCTTTTCGACAGAACAGCCAAATATGGAATGAGGTAACTGAATGCCCTGAAGCAATTCTTATTTGATATCAGTAAGATGTCTAACCTCATCGATAGCAATAAAGAAAGTACCTTAACCAGAACCAACATGACTACATTAACCCTACTTGGGTGAAAGCCGAAAATACTGCAAACTTCCTTTTTAAACATACAGGGCTCCCTTGGTACCAAACTATATTAGTCGGCTAAACTATACATCCAAGGCGATGCACTATTTCTTGAAAAGCCCTGCATGGAATTAAAAACAAACACTCACAATTTAAAGATGAACCCTCTTATTTGATGAGTCGTTGGTCAATATCAGTTCGACCTCTCTCGTCCTTTTCGCGGTATAGTCATCGGAATCATGATCTCATTGTGTACCTTTGTCACCCTCTTTAATGAATGGACAAAGTATTAATATTGGAACAAGCAGAGGTCCCACAGGATCTTTAGTGAGTAAGTAAAATATCAATCCTTCGAAGCCGTGAATCACCCACAGCTTTCCCTAGTTCTTCCCATGCAGCCTGGTTTCCATGAGTGGTTTTAGCAGGTGAAGTGAAGCATGAAGGGGTTGTTTGCGTGCAGGATCCTAAGATTTGCATTACAGCAAATAGCGAACGGGCTTCCAGGATACTGTTTGATAACATAGTGATCGTCAAATTATCCATTTGAGCAACTAAAATCTCGGAAAGAAAGGGAGTACAAACGAAGCAGAAACTTTAAAAGAGAGGTAGGCCAATAGGACCAAGTATTTTATTCCTTTCAACTCTCCTCTTGCCCCTAATCTGCTGACCAGTGAATCACATGAAGTTTTTACCCCGAATGCAACTATCGAAATACCTTACGTAGGGTACCACAATCCACTCTTCACTAAGAAAAAAATGCAAGCATGCACTTTTCTGCACTACCGATGGAAACCGAAATGGTTATTATAGGCACCTTTCAATTGACGAATCGGAATAAGTTAACTTATAATGATACAGCTACACCAACGCAACCGACATCGAACCGACCGAGGGTATAGATAATTGCAAATACTGTAAAGGCTTTTGACGATCCCCGTCTTGCAAAGAATTACGACTGATCCAATCAATATCAACTGTATGGAAATCAATCCATACCACAATTTTTTTTCCACAGGAAATTAGCTCAATCTCTATAGTATAACAAGAGAATCACACTTAATCTTCAAGAGAATGATAAATGTATGAATACACATCATATCTAGAAAATATTCCAAACAAATTAGCATTTTAGGCGTTGACGTTGCTGGCCTTCATAGTTGTGGTTGATTGGATCTTTGTAAGACGGGGCCCTGGAGTCGGTTCTGACGGTGTGACTGTGACAAAAGGGTGAAAAGGACAAGGTGACCACATCGTTAAGATATAGAATTCTGTTTCCTTAAAGTGTAACATGGAGCTCATGACACTCTTAAAGTGCCTTATTGCGTTTCTAGTGCATTCGAAAGAGCAAATTAATCCGCATTCTTACATTTTCTCGAGCAAGCGCATTTCAACCACACTCAAAGATGATCAAAATGGTCACATTCTCTGAGCCGAGGAGTCACTGACGGGATGCCATGAGAAGAAAGACAAGTGGGAAAGGATTACCGAGTTGATATTCTTGACCCTTGTCTTGTAGGTCCGAGTCAAGAAATGTCATTGCTTTTCAGTTTGTTTTGATCTAATAAAAGGAATTGATGAGCAAGTATATTTTTGAATTCTAGTAAGATATTAGTAGGCCCAAAGATTTAAAACCGAATTTTCATGTAAAAGAAAAAATTGCTAATGAAGCTCATTTTCATGTATTGTATTGTATGTGGATATACATGTATCTATCTATAAAGGCGTCACATGATTATTTGTTCTTGCTTGCTATTTTATCAATTTCTTGTCTATTCCTTAACGCATGAACTGATAGTTTTATAAACAAAACACTGCTAATATCTTATAATTAAGAAGGTATCAGTGCTTCCAGATTTACTATTGCAACTTACTGATTATGCTGATATAAAAATAAACATAACTTGACGTTGAATAAGAATATTCTTTTTACATAGTATGATATAATTAATTCATAAAGCATTCATAATTGAAAATCAACTGCCTAATTACATCTGTATTGATATTATCATTACAAACTATTTTAACTAAGTTATGTACTTGAAAATACTTTTTAATTGAGGTAAAGTTTGATAGAGATCCAAAAATAGCCATTTCTAAAAGAGCGAATTAGGATGTTTACAAATCCAAACCATCTTGCATCTTCCTGACCTATATCATTCAGTTTGCAAATTTAGTTTTAAGACAATGATAGATAACCTCGTCCATTTTGAAAGACCCATTAAGTCTACATCGTTGCTAGGGGGCGTTTTTCCGCCTTATTTTTTTCTTAAAAAATTCTCGTCAAAATACCGTTACCACAAAGCACCCAAAAGTGCAGATCAGATCACCATGCGTACGTTTGGCATCACAACAAAACACATCGTTGTTTGTTGTACATCAGAGATATGACAATTTTGGGATTCCTTTTTTGAGACCCATAAATCATATCATCTGAGATTTTGCTAGAGGTTGATGAGAAAGGTTCTGTGTACTTTTTATCTTGTTGTCTATGGCTAGTGGCATTGCGATGAGAGAGGAGTTGAATTCCATGCCTCATGTGAGATTGAATTTATTCCTTGATTTAGCAGTATGTTACAGAACTTTATTGCATAAATTTGAAAAGCTCTTTCTTCCAATAAATTCAGAATGTTCAGTCCGTTGTAAATCACAGCTATAAGAGAACGCAGAATATGTCCACCTTATCAACGAACTAGGTGAATCGTATTCCGTAACCTACTTTCTTAAAAGTAGATATGATAAATGTTCAATATGAAGTACTGCCAGCTTTTAATGATGTAAGAAATTGCGTACATATCCAGGGCCCTGTGAATGATTTTTTAAAAACAGGAGGTGCTGATGTAAATTTGACAAGCAAAAAACAAGTTTGACTTCAAAATGAAGGTAATTTTGGTCCCGTGAAATTTGAAAAGCAAACAATAACAAAAATAAATAAAAACATTGTTTCACTTCAAAATATACGTCATTTTGCTATTATGATTACATTTCTCCAATTTGCCACACCCACCACAATTCCAGGGGTTGCTGCCTAAGAATAACACAGGCAGTGCGTGCACCCCTAGGAAAATCTTGGAGGTGCTTCAGCACCCTAGCACCCCCGCTTGACATGGCCATGTACATGAGTAGATTTATTTCAGCTGCGACTCTCTGTTGAAACAATTCCAGAGAGAAAATTAATATTTTGTTTGCATATTGGTCACCATCGATTTGTAATTCAAAGAGATGGTATAGTAGTAGTAGTAGTGGTAGTAGTAATAATAATAATGATAATAATAATAACAATAATAATATTTATAATGATGATTGTTATTATATATTGTGATGATGATAATGATAACGATAAGAAAATAAAAAGAAAAACAGAAGGAAAATAATATGAAAACTAGCACATCAATGATGTGGAGCTCATCCGGCATCTCGCAACGAAATTTAACACAATTTTAATTTCAGCCCAGTTGACACTGTAGTGAATTATATTGGTGACATAAATTGAGGATATAGAATTGAAATTGATGAAGAAATGACAAAAAAGCATTTTTTGTGATCCATGAATAAATTTCATATAAATTAAGCATAAATAATTTTCTAGTAAAAATGTCTTAACTCTGTGTAGAACCTTAGGAAACCTCATGTAGCTCTCAGATGGAACAAAAATAATCAAATAACAAATAAATAAGTATTTTTTGTGAGTTTAGAAAATATATGAATAAATTAGCATATTCAATGAGCTTCAAAATTATGTGTTGAAATTTTGTATCACCACCTCGAGCTATCATGTAAAGCAAACAAAATTGAAATTGATCATCAAATGAAGAAGAAAAAACATTTTTTTTGTGATTTATTAACAAATTTTGCATAAATTAGCATAAATAATTTTCTATACAAAATTTCAAAATTTTGTGTACAAGTTTGGTGAACCTCATGCAGCTCTACCAGATGGAAGAAAAAAAATCAAAATCGGTCAACAAATAAAGAAGAAGAGGCATTTTCTGTGATTTATGAATAAATTTCGCATAAATTAGCATAAATAATTTTCTACTGAAAATTTCAAAATTCTGTGTAAAAGTTTGGTGAACCTCACGAAGTTCTACCAGATGGAAGAAAAAAATCAAAATCGGTCAACAATTAAAGAAGAGGAAGCATTTTATGTGAATTTTTAAAAATACGCATAAATTAGCATATTTAATGAGTTTCAAAATTCTGTGTAGAGGTTTTGAATCCCCCACATAATGCTATCATATAAAGCAAACAGAATTGAAATCAGACTTGAAGTGACGAAGAAGAAGCATTTTGAAATTCAGTCAACAAATAAAGAAGAGGCATTTTCTGTGATTTATGAATTTCGCATAAATTAGCATAAAAATTGTTCTAGTCCAAACTTCAAAATTCTGTGTAGAAGTTTGGTGAACCTCATGAAGCTCTACCAAATGGAAGCAAAAAATCAAAATTGGTCAACAAATAAAGAAGAAGAAGCATTTTTTGTGAATTTTGAAAAATGCGCATAAATTAGCATATTTAATGAATTTCAAAATTCTGTGTAGAAGTTTTGAATCCCCCACCTAGTGCTATCATATAAAGCAAACAGAATTGAAATCTGACTTAAAATGGCGAAGAAGAAGCATTTTGAAATTGTGGACGGACGACAGACGACGGACGACGGACGCCACGCCACGGCATAAGCTCATCTGGCCCTTCTGGCCGGATGAGCTAAAAATAAGAGGGACGAGAATAGAAAAAAAGATTAGTAATAAAGAAATTATGCAGAATACTCAAGTTGCTTATTACCTATAATAACAAGGATCAATTTGTGATGACAAGAGGGAAAGGTCAAAGAAATATTAGCATTTGAACTGAAATAAACAAGTCTTGAGATAATCATTAATTTATGAACAATGGAAAATTCATTTCCTTTTGCAACAGAGACGTCCTTGTTATTTCCAAATGAGATTAATTTTGTGATAATAACATAGATGAGAAAGATAAACAAAAGTCAAATGAGAAAGAAAAAACAGGCATCTGGCTGGGGAAATCTAAAAATAGCCTATTATCCTTTAACATGTTCAAATGTTAAAGTACATTCAATCAACAAACAAATATCATAAAAACATGAAGGGGTGCGTGACAATAAAGACGGCATCTTACTCGAACTGTAACACAAATACATTTCCTAACCACATTTTTATTCAGTTCGATTGCCACTTCTCGAAATGAGCAAACATACCCCGAGCTATCACTTTTGGCGGTTTCCTTGCATTGGTGTGGTATTTAAGCTTTGATGATGGGGTTCCTTTGTGCACGGCTGGCGGCTTCGTCGCAAAATCGGCATCACCGGGAGCTAAATCCAATAAGAACGCGAGAGTATAACGATGCAAAATTCATGACGTGAAGGAGTACGCAGAAGAAGACTTTCACGGCAAAGACTGATTGGCAAACAAATTTGGACAAACTACGATAGTGCATATCACTGACTTGCTAACATGTAAAATTACAAGGTTGCTAATTAATCTAACTTCAATGATGACGATACTACTGATGCTGTGAAACAACTTCTAAAACAACAGTCATTCCTACACTCTTAAAAAATATTGGGTAAAAATGCTCCTTGAGGGTAATTATGTGTCCAATCAACATTCTTTTTTTATCCAGTGTGATGAAAATTTTGCCAATTCTAAAGTAATTGCTGCTTATTTTTTAACCTTACTAGACAATAAGCTTCCCGCATTGGCTAAAATACTGCCCAAAATAGGTTGGACACATAATTACCCTCGGGGTGGTTAAAATTTTCCCCATTTTTTTACAGTGTATATATATTCACTGGAACGATCCATTTCATATTTCAAAACCTTTATTAATCTTCGGCAAGAACAGGATGAAGGCTACATCGATTCACAACGAGGCATTCCACCTTCGGTTAAAGCGTGTCAATGTGGTCACGCCTAATTTGCGAAGTAGAGACAAAAATACGGCTGATTTGAATGTTATTTTATGAGTCTTGAATAGAACGTTAAAGAACAGAACCATATTTTCAACAATTATTAAATCCCACTCTACCAATTTTTTCCAAGTACATTGTGTACCAACACACCAATATCAATATACCAAAATAAACTAAGTAAATGTAAATGATACACGAAGACCTGTGTCAATCAGATATGATTATTGACGTCTGGAACCGAACCATTAAAAAAAATGACGTCTGAAAGATGTGAATGGGGTTCGAACTTTGAATCTCTGCTTAATTCGCAACTTTCCCATTCCGCATTTATAAACAGTTTCGATTGAGTTGCACGTTGTAACATAAAATCCTTTATCTGTACTTGAAAGGCACAAAGTAAAATGGATCTGATATCACGCCACATGTGTTCTGAAATGAAATTATAAGTTATGTCATTTTCTCCCACACTAACAACACAGTAAATCATCATTACATCCTTGTTATTTTCGATATCATCTTGAACATATTTCTATTTCCCTTTTCGCGTGTGGTACCATTCTCGTATCCTAAAATGAATTGCAGTAGAGGATACACATCACGAAGTTTATATAGAAAAAGGGAAAACCGAGATGACTGGTAATTTGTCTTAACCCTAAAAGGACTGGAGGCATCATCCCTCCCCATTCGGCTGGCCAAAAAAAAAAAAACACAAACAAAAAAGGGGAAAGGAGAAAAGAGGGAGAAAGAAAGAGAAACTTAGTGGGGGAAGGAGAAATTATTGTATAGGCCTATTATATTATGTATTACATAATATTTTTTTTTCTTTTTTCATAACTTTATGAAACATTTGCCCAAGGCGTATCAGTCCCGGTGCTCGCATAGTCGCATTGTCTGTTTAATGAGATACATAATCCTGTGGTACTATAATATCCCGTTTTCAAGTCAATATGCATAAAATATATTTCCTTGCACTTCGAGTTATTATTGTTTTATGTAGTGATATATGCTTCTCTTACATGACGACTAAAAGTGATTGCCCCCTTCTAAGGTCTGAATATGAAACAATTTCAGTATGTGCTTATACGTTCGCATTAGTTGATTGGTGATGTATGTTTGCTCTTCATGAATTTATAAAACAGTCCTTAAAATGTCCCCTTTTCTGGTCTGAATTATCAAAGATTTTAGCGTGCAATTTTGAGTACTGAGATACGTTTCTAGTTTACGAGTACAATGACTACAAAAAGTGCTTCATGTGTCTAGGTGTAATTCTAACAAAATCAGCAAGCGCTTGGCGCTCGTATGCATTAGATGAATATGGTGCGATATGTATGCTCTTCATAAGATCCGAAAAGATTGTCCTTAAAATGTCCCTGTTTGGGGTCAATCATAAACAAAAAAATTTCAGCTCGCATTGTTTGTTTAGTGAGACAGGTACGTATCATGATAACAAACATTTGCTTATAATGTCCCTTTTTAGGTCTGAATATCAAAACATTTCAGCTCGTGCTTCGCGCTCGCATTATTTGATCAGTGAGATACATATCCCTTTAATGGCACAGTCCTTAAAATGTATATATTAGGTCAGTATACCTGGAAATTGAGCGCACTTCGCTAAGTGACACAAACATTTTTCTGGTGCCCCCCCCCCATGCCGTGACCCACGGTACGCCATTGATGCCCCCCCCCCTCAACGCTTCGCGCGATATTTCCGAAACGCAAAAGGATAGGGCCGAAAAATTATTGCCTCTTGTTTTTAAGTCTCGCGCAACTTTTGAGACCAAATTCGTGACGTACCAGTAAAGTGTCGCGACGCCACGTGACTTTTTATGAGACAATGTCATGCCGAAAATGGCTCATTTTTATACTTTGTGTACAAAGTCTATGGGAGAATTATTTTTCATTCTAATTGTTCTGCTTCATTGATTTCGGGTTTAATTTAATTGTTTGTAATAATTTCCATTGAAAAAAAAAGGAAAACAAAAGATGAAAAATGAAGAAATACATAATAAACTCTAAAAACAAAGAAACACAAGGAAAATTTTGGCTTTCGATGACATTGGGGGGGGGGGGAAATGAAAGTTTGAAGAGAAATTGGATGTTCAAATAATATGCAAATAATGTTTTTAACGAATAACTTTGCATATTCTACTCATAATAAATGAAAACAAATATTTTCGGATTTTTTTTAAATACTGGCTTGTAGTTTATGTGGTAAAGAATGCGCGTGCCAAATTTTGACGCAATCGTGCGAACGACAGCCGAGATCAGGAGGAGGGTGCATCATCCCCACAGTGCTCAATACACTCAAATAGCCCAGTCCTTTAAGGGTTAATATCGTTTACATTAATCATTTCTTTCCATTAAAAATAACAGCAACAATGCAATGACTTATGCCACTCTTTTATAGCGATTAATACAACGGGAAAACGTCTCCAATTATTGCAAAGATGATACATTATTATCCAAGTTCTGATTATGACTTGAAGACATACAATATATGCACGTATTCCACTCCCTTGTGAGGATTCATGCCACACCCTTCTTAGTAACCGGGGAGAGGTATATTCATGGATACATAATTTATCTATTTCCTGTAAAAAAAATTTGTACAATCCGTAAGCAATCACTGACAACAGTTTCCCTGACCTAATTTTCAAACCGGTATTTACAGTTAATATGTTGCAATGTTTAGTATTGAAGAATCATCTTTCTGTAGCCTGAAATTTGTTGTTTTTGTAGACATAATTTATTCAATTATTTCACACTCAGTTCAAATGTCTAGATTTGATTACCGCAGAGGTCCCTTTTTAATCAATTGATGGTGAAGTAGATTCTTAGGTTAGGGCAATATTGTTTAGATATTTTAGCCTTTTCCTCGGATGAAAACATTTCCTTTTCATATGTAAAGGCATTTGATTGCATACCATGAATAATAAAGCCCAAATCCCAGTGGTTTTCATAGCGCACTGATCTATTCAGTAATGCTCTTGAATTATTGATATCTCAAACATGAACGAGAACACAAGCCTAGGTAATATCAGGATCATGTGCCAGTAGTGAGTTTGTAGAATCTTTTTGAGATATATTACCAGTCATCTCTTAAATGGAATTCTTAAATATCGTTATCAGTGTACGTAGATCATTATTACGAATCTGAAAGTCATTCTTGGTCGTTTATGAACAATGCATTCGAAAGTCTTTAAAGATGTGTTAAGTCCAAGAAAAAATATTCAAATTTGGATGAAATTTGGATGAATGATTCGCGCCTGCCCTCGCGAAATTGTCGCCACCGCAGAGCTCACTATTGTAAAGTTTGATTGTTTCTTTGCGATTTACCTTATCCTGAACCTATCTTATTTCGTCTTGCTGCTCTTTAAATTAGCGGGAGAAATTCAGCGTTTTCCATACTGCCCTTGGCCTTGCTAATTATCTATACTTGTTAACTTCTGCCACACGAAGCGTTAATAATTCCTGCAGCAAACATTATTCCAAAAGTCGTCATGACACTTTTCGGAAGAAAGCTAAAGTCCAACGTTGCTTTATTTGATTATCAAATCATCAACGTTTCTATCGAGATTCTTTCTCTGGCGACAGGAGAGGAAAAGACGAAGTACGGAATATTTGGGTCAGTTTCAATGCTTACGAACGAGTTCGATATTGCTAGATGTTGATATTCAGTAATTCATACTGACCTTCCGTTATGTTATATCCATGTTGGCATTAAACTAGGCAATGTAAAAGAATCTATTCTACCCAGGTCCTAGAGCAATATATGATATAACCTTCACAAACTCTATTTATGTCTATACGGTCTAGATGTATTTTTAGTCAACAGTAAAATCACAAAATTAATTACCATGATTGAAATGGAGAGCAAATAGAAGTATAAATACAAATTTGAATGATAATAATAGTTCGAAGGATAAATATGGAAAAGAAAAAAAAATATCGGAAATTATCATGCAAAATATGGATGCAAAATGAAATTTGTGGAAACGAAAAATAAATCGAAGGTGAAAAGTTTGAGGCAAATGCTAATGTTATCTTAAAATGTACGCGGTCATGTGATGAGTGTGGGCGTGTTGGTTGGGATTGGCTATGTGGGAGGGTGAGTGGGTGAGTGAATGAGTGTGAGTGTGTGTGTGCGTGCGTGGCAGTGGTGGTGGTTTGTATGGGTGTGTGGTTGGGTGTGTGTTGGGGGTGTGTGTCCAAGAACATTCCTTTCTTTTTATCTGGTGATTTTATCTGAGAAGATAAAGGGCGAATTATAAATTGTTGTCAAGGGGTTATTAGAATGTTCAGGGAGATTTCATATTCGAAAATAGGATAGAAGAGCATACACACGCGCGCGCACACATATTACGCTGTAAAAACTGAGGTGTTAAAACTGACACCAGTTGGTGTTTATAATAGAGGGCCACACCCTGAGGTGTTAAAATTACACCCTAGGGATTGAACATAACACCAAAGGGTGTTGATGTGACAACCAAAGGTGTTGTAATAACACCCGTAGGTGTTAAACTAACACTGTCAATTTAACACCGGTGTAAAATGACTGGTGTGGTCCTCTATGTACACCGGTTAACACCACAGTTTTTGCTGTGTACATATAAATATTGATAAAAAGTGAGGGGTAGCCTAAAAAAGAAAACCTCCGCTTAGTTGACTTGTTGTAAAGAAAGAAGTATCAATATGACATTTTAGATACCCTTAAGGCCACTTGAACCCAGCGAAAACGACGCCGCGAAATTAGAAAACACCCTTTGTTCCAAGGATAATATCGAACGTTTAATCTTATAAAATCATTTCTTATCCGGAATCAATTTAACCTTGTTGACACTGGTAATAATTAGGTCCTCACAAATTACCACGAAAGAGGAACGTAATATTAAGGTTGCTTTTGTACAATTTGTATGCGTTGGCGTAAATAATCGTTAATAATTTTTAGGTTAGTCATGATACTTACACGAAAATACGTATAAATAAAGATTTTAAACCCAAAACATCATACTTATACACGTTACATGTATTAATTTTAATTCCAAAGATTTACTGGGCATGTTTATAATTCCATGAGATAACCAGGTGACGAGGTGAGTTCAAGTGTTTGTTCGTAGTGATGTTGTTGGTGTTGGTTGGATGTATGCGATAATAATGATAAAATTATTAAAAGGGATGGTCCAGGCTGGAGATATTTATATCTCAATAGATAGGGTAAAATTCACAAAGCAAAATGCTGAAAATTTGATCAAAATCGGATAACAAAAAAAAAAAAAAAAAACCAGTTCTAGGCATGTCTTCGTGAATATTCGTTAGGTGGGCTGATGATGTCATATCCCCACTTATTCTTTTTTATTTTATTATATGAAATTAGGTTTTTTCAAAATTTTACCACCAGGAACTATAACAATTGGATTGACAACTGATTAGTGCATTAGTTTTTATTGCCGCAACTTATTTCATCTTAATGGAGGCACATAATTTACACATATAGGAAAAAATGAAACAACCATGTCATAAGCCCGCCTAATGAATATTCATGACGATGTGCATATAACTGTTTTCACAAAATACTGATATACTTTAAAATTCAAAAACTTCGTTATTTGTTATCCGATTTCGATGAAATTTTCAGCATTTTGTTCTGTGAATTTTACTTCATTTATTTAGATATAAATATCTTCAGCTCGGACCCTCCCTTTAATTATGAGGGCGGCAGTTGCATCAGCGCTAGTATTATCGATGGTAGTGCTTTGGTTATAGTATTTTAGTAGTATTGTCATTGGTTGTATAGTGTTGTTGATGTTTGTGGTATTGATATCTTTGGTGGTTGTATTTTAGTGGAAAGGTTCGGGTAGTAGTTGTTGTGTTTATATCGGTAATGGTTGCGCTGTTTTTGGTAGTGTTTTGGGGTGATTTGATGAGAATTTTGTTGGCAGAAGAGATTTTGGTGGTAGCAATAGTGGCGGTAGTGTCTATATAGTGTCATTTGTGGTAGTTTTTTCTACGAAGATAGCGTTTTGGTAGTAGCGTTGTTCGTGTTTGTGTTGTTAATGGAAGTAATATTGTTCATTCTACTTTAATGGCAGAATTGTAAGTGGCACGATATCGGCAGTGTATTGAAGGTAGCTTGGAAGGTGGTTGCGTCGTTTGTGGTACTGTTCCTAGGGACACTTGTTGATATTCGTGTATTTAGTGGTAGTGTTCTGGTAGAACAAAGTCATGTTTTGGAAGAAGCATGGTAGTGTTTTTGGTAATAATGTTGGTGGTAGCGTTATTGGAGGTTTCTCTGGTGGTGGTGGTGGTGTTGATGGGAGATGTTTAGTGGAAGTGCTGCTTAATGTATTAACCTTGTGGTAGCGTTATTGGTGATACTGTTGTTGGAAGTAGTTTTTGATAGGGGTTTGATATTAGTCTCATTATTGGTAGTATTATTTATGGCGTTGTTGTTATTGGTAAATATTTTGCAATAGCGCTATGGGAGGGAGTGTTGTTGAAGTTGTCGCGGATTCCGAACCTCAAGATTCGGGCTTCAAATCCCTCCGCAGCAGTCATGTCCACTGGCACAGCGTTTATTTATTTATTTATTTATTTATTTCTGATATTTTGACAGGGTAGCCCATTCACCAATAAGTAGTGGTCTTCCATGAGGCCCTGAATAACAATAAACATATTTACAAAATGCATAACGTATGTACAGAATGTTACATCATTAAGATTCACATTAGGATTTGAATGTAAAACGAAACATTAACAAACTTAGCAGCAAACAAAACGCAGACGGGCACTCGTTTGACGTATAATCAAATATCAATAAATCAAATTAATTAAGAAGGACATCTTGAAAATACTGATAATATACACCAAATCATCAAGGTCATGCTAACACAAAATAAGCACAACAGTGGATGTTCCGCAAGTTTATCTACATTTGCCACTATTGTTTAGTAAAGGGGTACCCAAAGCAAAGCAATTCTTTGAATTTCTGAGCGCCCGACGAGAGTAGTGAGCTTAAAAAGTACAAGTATCGTTTTAAGCGCGAAATAAATGTTGCATATAGGTTGTTGGTGGTAATAGTGATGGAAGCGGAGAATTGGCAGTTGTCGTGTCACTGGTCACGATGTCGATTCGCAGTTACTTTCGTATTAGTGACGTAATTGTGACGTGTAGGTACTACGAATGGTTCAGTCGACTGTTACCTTCGGAAACAACTTCATATCTACCGCTGATCAGGGTCCCGTTCATGAAGACTTGTTATAATGACAAATTCACAAATTCTTTATCAAGTTTACTATCAGCCAATCAGATTGAAGGATTTCAGTAGCTTTTAACTGTTATCGCAAAGTTGTTAATATAACAAGATCTATGAAACGGGCCCCAGGAAGCTTAGTCCAATGATCGATTTTATAGATCAACCATTATATGGTTGATGCGATTGCTTTAGCCATCTAGAATTACTCTACCCTATTAAAAAGTAAAACAAAATTAGAAAGCGATTTGGCAAAGCCAAGTACGAATAATAATGGTGAGCAAGAGATAGACCGGCTAATTGAAGGTCCAGCCACACGGACCAAGCCAACCGAAGACATATTGTTGGTAATAAGGTTATAGGTTATGTGAGGCTTCATCGTTGTGACTGGAGTATCAGACATGAAGATTATTCTTTTGATGAGAGGATCATTAAAACAATATACAGTTAAATGTATCTTTATTGCAAAGTCTGTGGCACGTTTATGAGCTTTTAAGAACGATAATCGTTTATATCGTAACTGATGGCATCTCCAGCAATGCACTTATCGATTCCTCTTTTATCACACATTGAATGAATGAAAATTATATAGAGGTTATTTAAATAATAAAACAACTTAAAAGACAGAAGTGATAGGTCATCTATGAAGAAAAAGTGATCGGTTTGCTGAGAATGTCTTATGTAATTTTGAACTCACACAAACACCGACTCTAAGCCGATCCATGGATGGCACGCCATTGAAAATAAAGTTAAGTCAGTCTGGAGTCTATTTTGTTTGTATGACTACGACATAAGCAGTGAAATGTAGACCTTCCGAAGTCTATACTCAGTCACACTGGAACTAGAAACCCAGTCACCCGTGCGTGCTACATCCGAGAAAATAGTTGTGTGCAATTATGTGTAAAAGCAAATGTTGGAGGTTGGCGACGAGCATGTACTCGATATGAGTGCTTCATCCTAGGGATTTGAGGCGTGCGTTTAGAGTGAATAGACAAGATCATAATTTGGGTCAACATGCGCGATCAAGCGAGGCTCACATCCATGAAAGGTGTAAAAGGGTGTTGAAAAATGATCCGTTGGTTCATCTACAACCCCTTTGGGTTTCCGCAAATATCTCCCTTTCCATTTCCCCCCCTTTTGGATATCGCATGCTCTGTCTCCGCTCCATTTTCTATCAATAACGATTCTTCCCGTTTATGATAGTACATGATGATGGTGATAACGATGAAGATTAGAAAGAAAAAAAATTATAAATGTTTAAGTGTACATCATTATGGAGGTGCAAGTTATTCGTCATTCATCTTCTTTTCTAGTCCTGAAATTTACATTGAAATATAGATTTAATTAAAGATAATGATAATAATAACTACATAGCGCTGCATACAAATGTTTCTAAGTGATGTATATCATTACTTTGGCTTTAGCAAAGCTGCCAATACGGCGCTTTACAATTTCAAGGAATTAAATCCCTATACCGGGTACTCATTTATCTCTCCTGGGTCGAGTGTGGCAAGTGTTGCACAACGCCTTGCAAAAGAATGTTGGTGCCAAGGCGGGAATAAAATCCTTATAATTGGTATATCTACAAATACGAGAAACATATTCATATAGACATATACCCCTTTTAGTTTTTGTTACCAAGTAGTTTTAGTTACCAACAATGCGTATAGCATTTCAATTTATTTGAATGCAGGATATCTAGTCAGGCGTCTTGGACCACTCGGCCAAGACACCTCCGCATTGGCCGAGTGTGATAAACCGACTTCGATCGCCGATAATAAAGAGAATTAATCAAAGAGCTATAATTAGTTTTAAATCGGACAATCGATTGAGTGTATATATGTTTATAGTTTGTTGATAATGCCGTATTCTTTTCTTCGAGATAAAGGAACTGACCGACAAATACATTGAAAATATTTCCCAATCAGTTATCATCGCAATTTTTAATTTAAGAAACGATAAATACACCCGAGAAAAAACACTATCAAATAATTATAAAATTGAGATTACACATCATGTCTAATTTTCATTTTAATTTGCATTCATTATATTATTTAAGCGTTGTCTGTTTAAATGGAATTTTGAATCATCAATGAAATAACTGGATTTGGCAATCTTGAGTTAAATTCAGGCGTATGTATTCAGAGTTTTGGAATTGTTGCCATCTATATATATGACGCAAACTTGAAACTGAATTCAATACAAAAGTTATAGGTTGGCAAGATTGGTATTAGAATTACGATTCGAAATCTGAGAAACATAAACTAAAACACAAAATGATTGTCGCCTGATATTCTTTACAGTCCTACGTCCATAGAAATTATTTAGCTAAGCATTAATGCATTGATCCAATTTGACGAAAAGAGGTCTTTATCAGTCTCCCTCAATCTCGAGCGGAATGCTGTTAATTGAGATTTATTCTAATATATTACATCATTTAAATCTCGACCTGTGATCACAACAGGGGTCTTTACCATTCCCAACCCGAGGTAATCACCATCTAGACCCCCAGCGAACACAACATTCAGGGGTTTTTGTCATGGTCTAAAGGTTCCAGTAAATGTCAAGTTATTATTCAAAAAAAAAAATCTGTCTCGACATGATATCGCAGACAGACAGGACGATATCCTCGACCATCACGTCTCATTTTATTTATTCTTTACCTCAGCGTCAATCTGGATTCCCCTTTTGGGTGATGTGGACCACTAGCTCTAGATTGCTAGAAGAAGGTGATGTAATTTTTGTACAACCCACCCCCTCCCCCGATGAATAAAGGACGGACCATAACACAATAAACCCTTCGTCGCAATATTGTTTACCACAAACAAAGGCTGACATTCGTTAACACCGCTCACCGTCCGTCCTACATGTCACGTCATTCATTTCTCTACTTTATCTTTATATTCATCTTATTCTTTATAGTCTTCCACCTTCATTCAGTTTTATTTAAAAGTCTTCTCTTTTCACTTTCAATTTCCCTGTCCCTATTTTCTTCTCCTCTGCGGCCCCCTCTATTTCTCGGTCTGTCTGTGAGTTTGCCTATTTGATTTTAGATCTAATCATGTCATCACATTCAATTTGGCTATTTTTCATGAATATTTTCCCATACCTGATCACTTTTCCTTTCAACGTCCAAAATTTGACTTTGACTATTAGTAGTTACAAAATTTGATCAGCATATGGGGTATCAACATTATCCAATTTAATTATCTCTAAAGTGGTGTAATGGCTACTTTCACTTTAAAAAATGTGTACTCATCAAAATTGTCTGACGATTAGACATAAAAAAGTATTGCAAACGAGGATGACTATTAAATCGGCAACACACTTTAATATATCAAAGAAACTGTGTGTTATATCAGGGATGCCAGAATGCCAGATGAAAATACACCAAATAAATGAATTGATCTACTTTATCAAACTTGTATTTCTTACTATTGATCTCTTCTCAAAGATACACAAATATATGTACTTTTAAGGATCATCACTTATTTCAATTGCTACTTATCCGTTCATAATATTACCCATTAACATAAACTAACTTGTTAGTTATAAAAATAAGTCTTTGAATTAGTTAAGAAATTTATGTTATTACTCATAACGAGGTCTACGTGACAAACCTGAACAGTATAAGGTGATACAAATATTTGTCGCGCCAGACTGGTTGATTATACCGGGAAAATTTATTTTCTTTTACTTTATGTTGATCCCTAATACGATGAAAAAATACAAAAATTCGTATCGATAATGTACATAAAAACGCATAGTTTGTTTATGATACAACTTGAAAATTCATGCCAGGAGTTATTATCATTATTATTATTCTTTGGCGTCACCTGTGCATGGGATGAGAAAAGCGCACTAAATCACTAAGACCAGCAGGTCTCTCCTCCCGATTTGATTAATGATTGGGGTTGAATAGTGCAATGGGTTTTTAACAAGCAAATGTGGCGACTCTCCTCTACACGGGGCACCCATTTAACGTCCTATCTGAGGGAGAGATTCTTTTCCACTGTAACATAGCCTGCATCTATGGAACAGGGGAGGGATACGTTAACACACAACGCAGGCTTTAGTCATCCGCCCGAGGTGGATTCGAACCAGGAACCAACTGAGCTAACTCGCTCCCTCGAATGAAGCGATAAAGGTTGACCGTTTTCATAATTTTCATTTACTGAAGACACAACATTGTCTACATGAAAATGAATAATAATGAATCAAATTTAATAAAAATTTTAAGAATAATTCAATGTGTGAATTCGCTCGGTTTATTAATTTTTTGATGATTTAAACGCCAGTCATGAGCTACTTTGAATTGATTGACATGTACAATTTTTAGTATTTTGATAAGCATTTCTCATCTAGGTTTTTTTTTTAATTATTATTTAATGAATTTCTAGGGTTGATTTCTGTTTTTAAAAAAGAATTACATGCATGTATACTATCTGGAATTATAATTGTATGATGTAATTGATCCCTTGTAATCTTGTAGTAAAAATCCAAGGTTCTGTCCCACCGCCATATCTCATTCTTGGAAAAAATTCTACATCATGTGCATTTTCCACTTTCCACTGCAGTGCAATTTGTTGTCTTCAAAAAGTTACGTCTTTGAATTTCTTTCTTTGCAAGAATTGAGTTGGGTAACTTTGTTCTACCACCGTGAAATTAGAGCGCCTTACGAAACCTACCTGGTGAATTATGTGTTATACAATTAAAAAAAAAGGTATATTGTATTACCTTTTTTTTTACCATTGTCATTAGAGTCTGACATGTTTTTATCCATGATTGATAGATTATAAAGGGCATCGTGTCACAATAAAAAAATACTTCATGGAAAATAAAATGCATTTTCTCAATACTTTACATCGTTTTTTTTTTCAAATTAAATGTCATTGTAATGCTTTATGACTCAAAATACGACAGATAAGACCTTCAGAAACGTTCTCGGCATCCTTTTTGTAAAAAAAATGCCCAAATATTATCATAATATCTTACATTTTAGATGGCCTTTGGGCTACACGTGTGGAAAAATAGAAGACATATAATTTTACATGATTATTTTATATCATAAGCTGAAGAGAAACCAGTTTTTCTGATTTCTTTTTAGAAGAAACTTTTAGAAAAAAGCAAAAACAACAAATAATATTGTCAGCATCGTATGAATTACTGCAATTACAGAGAAAAATATGAAAGCGCAAGAATATTTGGTCTAGTAGCAATTATATTATTATTGAATGATGATGCCTAATAATATATTCAACTTATTTATTTTCGATAATCCCCTCTCAAAAATCAATAACATCATGTAAGGAATAAAAAAAAATCGGTAAAATATTAGTTACACTTACAACTATTTGATCTCTGCCAACTCGTCCTTCTCCTCCAAACTTTCCAAAAAGCCTCTCGATCAGTTCACTTTGTTGTTCAGTAATATGTGGTTTGACGATGGAGATGAAAATAGAGCCTGGGCTGAAACACAAAATAAAAAGCGAAACTGGCAAATGCTATCTCTTCAACCACCCAATATGTCTCAGTTTGGCCGTTGTTTTCCTACGGTATGAATATTCTCAATCCCTTTTCCAGTCTAGTTTAATTGCACTACTTTAAAAAGAACCATCGTTTCGCACTACCACACGTCTTTAAGTCGTCATCTGAAATGAACGCGAAGCGCTTTCCTTCCAAAGATAATGCATCGAAAAGGAACCACTCGCGAGCCAATCAGAACACTTGATCTATCATCGCACACCTTGTCCACGACGTCCGGCCAATCATACCGTAGCTTAGATACTGGGGGTGAATGCTTTGGCGTCTCGGCTCATTCATTACTTGATAACAAAATGTATGGAAGAGATGTATATACAAATGTTTTTTTGGCAACGCATGGTGCAGAATCAACCCATTCACCTACGTATCAAATCAAATATCCTCTACCCATTAGTAAGGGAGGTATATACCGCACTCTTGTCGTGGTACAATGTTTCGAGCGTAATGTTATCAATTCTTCGAGCCCGTCTTCCCACAAGAAGCTTTGCGAAGCTTGCCATTGTCGTCTAACAGCATTAATATCATCTTATTATTCCTCCAACCCTGTGCGGTGCCACGTTCGTAAAAACATGCATGTAAATTATAATATCCTGTGCCTTCCATATAAATCCTAACACATGGCATATTCGATATCAGAAAAAAAACTAATTACTACGTCTTTATACCAGTATGCTGCATAGGTAGGCCCTAGCCCCAACCCCCCAAAAGATGGCGATAAAATACAATAACAAATGTGGGATATAACACATTTTACAGTGCTCTAAACAGTCGTGGATTGATTCGATCAATCTAATCTAATATCCACTGTCATAATCATCACAATAGCGATAGCGTGTAAATGGTATGTTATTTCTTGTCTGTCTCGTTTTGTTAAAAAAATACACATCTAGTTACCAAGATTGCGTATAGCTTTCCGCATTTAGTTGAATGTAGGATACAAGAGCACTGTGAAGCGCCGTGCGAAACATCGAATCCACGACTTTCATCATGTTCATGTGTCTATAGCCAGGCGCTTTATACCACTCCGCACTTCCCCCAAAAAACATGAAAAAATAGCATGTTACTTACTGATCACTACTGTTAAACAACCATACCCACCGGGAGTGGCGATTACACATGTAAACGCCATTTTCTTCAGGTTCCTTGCTGATAATAATTTTCACAGAAAAGTGTAGGCCTACATTATAAAATCTGCGCAATGTAGTTAAAAGAAGTTCCTTAATTCGATTCAGAATCTTTGTCCGTCGCTCGCCCCCTCTCTAATAGAAACATAAAAGTTTCAGATGGCAACAAAGATGCCCGAAAACAGTACTTCGGTTGTTTATATAACATTCTTAGTATTCACTGTGATATTCTTTCTAGATGATAATAAAACTGATAAATTCCATTTTCCCTGTAACTTATCATTTATCTCCATACTGATGTCAGGTGGGCATATCATAATTGATATTCCTAAAACTATCAAAATATGACAATGAAGTGAGATGTAAAAGTTTATAAGATAGCCTGAAGTAGATATTTATTCCGTACTGAATATTTAAACAAAATCTCCTTCCCTTAAACTTAAAATACACTCAATGCTTTATTATTTTATCCCTTATTCCATAAAAAAACGTTTATCTACAAAATGATAAAGGAGGTATACACAATGCCGCCTCTGAAAACAGTGGTTTCAATGAGCTGCTATAGGGTTCAATCGCGAACGGTGATGGCGCCATGGTACTATGTTAACCCGTTGCTTTCTTAAATGGCGCATTATTTATATAAAACTATGGAAATTACATATCAAGCAGTAAATGAGCAAGGATGGTAAAATAACATAACGTGAGGTTTATTCATTAAGCAGTTCATTTAATACTGTTGGTGTAGGTGATGGGCAAGCTATCGCTTCTTAGATGAGCATGATTTAGCTCCTTTCCGAAGCCTATAGCTAAGGAAAGATGGCGTGTACATGTGGTTGATCAATGTAATAATAGTTTATCTCGTCACCTGACAGTATTGAGGTCCTTACGGCAATCATTCTTTTTACATTTTTTGAATAATAAAAAATAAACTACTATCACGAAAATCAATCATAATTATCAACTGGAAAAAAAGATTGTGAGAGAACTAGAGACAATACTGCTGATTTAAGCAAAACAACTTCTATAAAAAAAAAATAAGGATTTGAAAACAATTCCACATGATTTAATGAATTACGAAAGTAAGGTGGACGGAATAAGACTTCAAGTTTTTCCTTATAAACCATTATTATCACAGACAAAATATTAGCCCACAAATACGGTTATATATAGCTGGTTAGGGTGGCCTCTTATACTTTCTTACGTATATTTTCTAACCTCTTCAGGTGAAAGTATATATTCAAAAACCTCCCGCCCCTCTACAGTAAAATTTCTTCCGCTTTCATCTACAATTTTTCATCATCATGCAAGTGTTTTTTTCTTCTTCTGAGTATTCGATTTGCATCGTTTTATTTCGATCAATCAAAGCAAATGACTTTAATTAGCTAAGTTCTTACCATTTTAATAGAAAATGCAACTTGGATTGACATCATTCAAAGGTCACCAGAAACAGCTTAGATTCCAATTCTGACAAGGAATGACCAGACATAATTATGAAGCAAAATAAAAGAAAATGAAGCATTTGGACTGATCCGTACATTCCGAGTTACATTTGACCATTTTCATTTTTTTTTCATGACAAATTTATATCTGTGCTTGAAATACTAAATTTTCTCCAACCCATTATTCTTATAGCAAAATGGTGACAGATTTCCTTTGTATAGCAGTTTTTCAAAACTCAGCTGTATCAATATTAAATGAATAAATTTTAGCGCCTCTTTTTTTTGTTTTAAGAGACGCGTGTCTAATTGCGATGTAAACTGTATTCTAACTCGGAAAACCGGAAATGACGTGCATGGACCTACATGTGATCCCTTCCCTATATATATATAGGAGACTAATCCACAACGCATAACGCTACGTGCGATAGTTCTGATCTCAATCGTATTTTCCCCCACTACACATCCTCACTCACACACAATTATTCGAAATGCAAACGCTCACTCCACCACTACACACCCTCACCCGCTCCCAATCATTCGAACTCAAACGCACACTCCACCACTGCACACCTTCACACAATCACAATCATTCCGAACTCATGCACACTCTACCATTGCACACCCTCACTCACTCATAATCATTCCGAACTAAAACTCACACTCCCCCACTGCACAACCTTACTCACAATCATTCGAAATTCTAGCTCACACTCACTCACAATCATTCCAAACTAAACGTACACTCCACCAGTGCACACCCTCATTCACAATCATTCCAAACTCAAACTCACACTCCACCACTGCACAACCTCACTCGCAATCATTCGAACTCAAACTTACACTCCATCACTACACGCCACGATCACTCACAACCATTCCGAATTCAATCTTACACTCCACCACTACACACCTCGATCACTCCATTATCCCGAACTCAAACTCACACTCCAACACTACACAACATCACTCACGATCATTCTGAATTCAAATGTACACTCCACCATTACACACCCACACTCACACTCCACCACTACACACCTCGATCACTCACAATAATCCCGAACTCACACTCCACCACAACACACCCTCACTCACAATGATTCCAAACTCAAACCGACACTCTACCACTGCACACCCTCACTCACAACTCAAACTCACACTCTACCACTACACACCCTCACTCACAATCATCCCGAACTCACACTCACACTACACACCTCGATCACCCACAATCATTCTGAAGTCACACTCCACCACTACACACCCTCACTCACAATCGTCCCGAACTCACACTCACACTACACACCTCGATCACCCACAATCATTCTGAAGTCACACTCCGCCATTGCACACCCTCACTCACGCACAATCACAATGCACACACACACTAAGCACCCACGAACTATTCCGTTCTTCACGAGGAATAAAAAAACAAGAGAGAAAAGAATCGTACTGATTGCGCTGCCATGGATCAATTCACTCATCTTTATCTCACTCTTGTTTGGACAAAAGAAGGAGAAGAAGATCTGCCAATAAACACTTGTTATCCTGGCCGGTGTGTGACTGTTATCATACCTACCTATCCATGCTTCTTAACACCATCTTCAGATCATATCAAAGAGACGTTCATACTCTCACCTCGTGTCTCCTTATCAAATACACAAACCTGCTGGCAAGTTTTCGACATTATTGTGGCTTTAAACACATTTGGTTTCGAATCACCCGGGACCCCCTCCCCCCCAAAAAAAAAAGAAAAAAAAGAACGCCATTAGAAAAGTTGCTTCTTATTAGTGTACTTTTCGAAACTTTGCGAAACATTGCGAAACTCTGAATTGATATTGTTATGTAACAGTTGTTACAGCAACTACAATAGGGCACATACCATAAAAACATGGAACCTGTCAATCAACGAGTTCAAGATTGATAGAAGTAACAGTCACCTACATAGCTAACGTACCAATTTTTCCGCTATACCATGGCAGATAAAAATATTTTAAAAAAAATAATAATTTGCACTCTCGTACCACATTTAAGTTAATCAATAACGCTAAAGTGATGACGATTATTTTTTTCTAGAATAAAATCCAAAGCTTACAATATACGCATTTTTTATCTTTTAAAAGGGGAGAGAGTTTTGGGGAATTCAAGTCATTCAGAATTCAGTTTGAACGCTATCTTTTATACATGTAAAAAAAATGTAATATGGGAGGTTTGAAATTATTATATTTGTCGGAAATATATTTAAATACGTATGTATGAATTCATACCTGTAATGTTGATGTAGCCTGATAGATGTTGAACAACGTCTTTTTCATTTCAAGTTCTTTGCCCATCTCTTATCTAATTTTAGGGTTTCAACATTATGAATCTAATGACTCATGCAAACAGATGATATAAGTGCTATCTTTTTCAAACAAGCAGTTACATTTTATTTCATCTAAGCCCATAAATAAAGGCGATGTAGTGTGCATAATGGTAATTATTTTGTTTGGCGAAAACCCACGCTTCCGAGAGTGATACTTTACTTCCGTTTGATTTCATTTTCGTGAGAAAATAAGAGAAAATTTTAACAATTAGACGCCGAGTTTCCCATTCGCCTGCTCAAGCCCCATTCATAACAAACTGTGTGATTAACAACTGTTATTTCGTCCACGCGACCGAAAGATAAACCGAGCTGTACGGCTGAAGTTTCTTTTTCAAGGGGTCTGGTAAACGATCTCAGTCTAAGGACTCATCATGGACGTCATCACTCTCATAACTTATGGTTAAGGATAGAGCATACAAGAAGCCAACAGTTTTCTCTCTATTGTTTTTTGTGTATTTTTTCAGAAGTCCTGTCCTTGCATGCAACGCGAGAGGAATAAACGAAGAGACGATGAGCTGTTCTGTAATGTTTTTTATTATCATCTAGATATTCCGAAAGAAATCACCCTAAAACTATTACTTCCAATTTTTTTTCCAAACAAGTGCAGGTTATATACACCATTCTTAATTCCGATTGCATTTTAGCGCAATCGTATTTTAACCGCCGCAAGTTCTTGAAATGTAAAAATGAATGCAATCTTTTTCTAAATCAAGCAAAGTCATGAAGATATAAAAGAAATTTAATATACTTCACATTTAATGCGCATGCGCCTATTTACAGAATTGCCGAGGGAAAAAGAATTGATCAAGTAAAAACTATATAATATTCATGATTTTTCAAAGGAATTTATTCAGAGGTAACATTCTTTCGTTTCTTTGCTTAAAAAACACAAGGGCTTATTTGGAACAGTGTTTATGGTCTTCTGTTGATATGGCCGAAAATGAAATTGAACCTTCACTAATGCCCTTGAACATGACTACACGACAATGATAGCAAACATGAACGAATAGGATGGTTTCTCGGAGAAATGCATTTCTCAAAGGAATATTATTTTGGTAAAGAGATGCGTGCTTGAATGCTTATTGAAAGCGCGGAATATCACACCTTGCAAGAAAGATGACGGTCGTTTATTTCATCCGTTTGCTCTCTAGTTCTCTATCACTTAACATGTTGAAAGCTCCAAAAACGATCGGTGTCTATAGGAATGTACCCCGTTCTCTCTCGTCTACCATCACACATCTTGTATGGTATCACATTTTCTTCATTACCCTAGCTCTCTCTCCCCTTCCCTCCCTCCTACTTGACATATTTTCCCCTCATTTACTCTATTACTATCTCTATTGGGGCGTTGCAAGAAGTTTGCGATCAATTGCAAGTCTATTTTCGGTGCCTAAATCAATCACATCTCTTTTAATTAATTGTAAATTTGTGATTGAATGCTGAACTGCTTCTTGTATGAAGAAGTGTAATCTGATCTGGTTCAGCTAAAATCGATCTATTCATTGTAAAATTACAACAGAATATTTGCGATTGATTGCAAATATTTTCTTGGAACACCCCCTTAGTCTATCGATTATACATCTCCATCTATATTCTTCTTCGTTGAATATAATGTGGAAACATTTCAGTTTCCTTTTCATGGCTTTATTTCATTTTTCTACGTTTCAAGTTATAACATTCTGACTCTAATTTATATTGTGCACGTATCCACCTTGTTAGGTGCTCAAGGCGCTCCTATGTTACCCGGCTAAGCTAGGCGTTCACAGCGCACATAGCTTCTTAAGGAGTTACTTCCTACCGGTATCCATTTACCTCACCTGGGTTGAGTGCAGCACATTGTGGATCAGTTTCTTGCTGAAGGAAATTACGCCGTGGCTGGGATTCGAACCCACGACCCTCTGTTTCAAAGTCCGGAGACTAATCCACTGGGCCACAACGCTCCAAATCTTTTCTAATTTCTTGCTAAGGCAGAACAATTACTGTTTAATTTCTCACTCCCTTCTCTTCATTGAGAAAACATTAGTTAATTAAGCTTAAATAGTATTAAGTGTAATGAATTTATATTGTTCTTCGTTGAATATTATGATAAGTGGACACATTTCAGTTTCCTTTTCATGGCTTTATTTCATTTTCTACGTTTCAAGTTATAACATTCTGACTCTTAATATACATCTCTTCTCATTTCTTGCTAGGGCAGAACTGTTTAAAGGGGAATCCAACCCAAATAAAAACTTGTTTTTATAAGAAAAAGACAAATCAGACAAGTTGATAGGTGAAAGTTTGAACAATATTGGACAAACGACAAGAAAGTTATGATTTTTAAAAGTTGTAAATATTGGTAATCACTATACCCATGGAGACTTCAAATTGGCCGCATATGGGATGTCTGATGATGTAAGGCCAGGACTACTCTCCCATGTACTCCAATACATATTATGGCTAAAATTTCATTTTCCCCAAAAGTTTTATTTCAAATTATATTTTTCTTTCATAAGGACATAAAACAATATACTACCTGGATTATATTAAGATTACTGCCCCAGGGGAATAGGTACTTAGGAGAAAACCACAAATCCCTGATAATAAAGTACATGGCCTATGGAAAAGTTGTCCTTGCCCCTTGTCATAATTTATTTACCCAGTTGCCAATTTGAAATCTACATACTATTAGTGATCTCAATTTTAAAGCAGCTATAACTTTCTTATTGCTTGTCCAATTTCTTTCAAACTTTCGCCATTATGTTTACTTTATTTTTCTCCTTCCCAACACAACATTTAATGGCCAAGGCTGGATTCCCCTTTAATTTCCTCCCTCCCTTCTCTACATTGAAAAAACACTAGTTAATTAAGGTTAAATTGTAATAAAGGTAATGAAAGACAATACAGCCACGAAATCATTCAAGCATTTTCTCATTTATCTTATAGGTTAGAGAAAAGACAATGATTTGGCAGATAAGAATGACCAGGTCTGAAGTGCGTATGTATTAATTTTCGAATCCGACGGTCGCGCAGAGCCTTTTTGTTGGCGTACAACGATGTAATGTATAGAAAATAATCACACTATCGCACATTGTTCAATCTGTAATCTGATTCCAACAATAAAAAACAAAAGAAATATAGTGAGTGAGGGACGTCATCGACTGCCTCATTTGCACGTCACTGAGTTGTGCATATCACTGTTTTGTGAAAAATAACCGAAACTTTACAACGTCATAACTTTCTTTACATCTGATTTTGATGAAATTTTCAGCGTTATGCTATTTAGATTTTTCTCTATTTATTCCAATATTTTCTGGGGTGGACTTGTTCTTTTAATCAATTGGACGTCTAGATTACATAACATATTGTGTTAAATAGTAAATGCAGAATGATGCTCACCAATTCAGCACTGTATGAAATCATAATTCAAATGGGTTGTTGTTTTACCTAATGCTATCCACATTTTGCTGTATATGTTATCGAGTATATCAGATAGTTAGGGTCAGCAGCAGTCATTCCCAAAATAGTTCACTTTCATATAACAAAATGTATTTCTTCCAATATCAACGATCCCATATACAAAAAATACTTTATTAATATTTTGGAAACAGGGAATGGTGGTACGCTTGTCGCTGTCGAGGGTCTCGCCTAAACATGTTTACAATCATGACTTGTCTTTCATCTTGTTATTGTGTGCAGAGCAGTATTCTTGATTGAGTGAAATAAATGTGATTTTCAATTTCAACTGCAATTTTAAGAAACATCTTTCCCCTCGCTGAATTTCTGTATCAGTCACCTTGATTGGATGATCGAATGTCTGTTTTCATTGTTTTTCTCACAACATTCCATGCTTATCTAACTCTGCTGAATAACAAAAGCTGTCGCCATATTTGTTTTATACATTCTCCTAAAGTGATTATTGTAATAACTTGTTCTCGACTCCTTCGATGTTGACATCACTGCAATAATTTCATCTTTATTGTTTTCTAAAGTGCATTTCCCAATTACAATACTGATTACTTTTTCTGTTTTCCCGGGTTTCTGCCGTGTTCATAAAAGGAGTCTTACCATTTTATCTCAAATTTGTTCATGAATAAATTCAACATGGTCATCGCATAATCAACCTATTTACTTACCTTTTACAAATTGTTAAAATTTTGTTAAATAATGAAAGTTTTGCTATTTGCTATATTTTTCTCATTTTAATCATATTGATCTTCGGAAAATGACTAAGAACTTGATACGAAATCTCTTGCTTTTAACTTTCGTGATTAATTAAATACATTTCACGCACATTCTGAATGAACCTATGAATAAACACAATATCACATGAGATTTCTAATTTTTTTAAAGCAAAATATTATACAATGAAGGCTACGGCTTGTAAATTATTTTGATATTCCAATGTCATGTTAATCCGAACAAACATTCCGTTAAAAATCGAAGCTATTAGCCGTCCTCATCACACTTCTCTCCTTATTCCCTTTGTGATTTAGTGTTAACAAACTGATAAACAGCATAACAACTGAGAAATACTGTAACTGGTATAACCATACTGTGCAACATAAGAATCATTAAATTGAGTTTTCTTTACTAAGTTAATGTAATGGATATCTTCGTAATATAATCAACTAATTATTACGCTTTAAAGCAACCTACACTCCAGTTTAAAAAGATACTTAAAAGCTGGCACTTAACAGAATACTGGTAATATTGTTAAGTGTCGTTTTGATAAATTATCTATTCGAATTTGAGTGTTCCTTTTTTTTGTTAAGAGCGTAATGCCGTTCTGAATAAGTATTACAATTTTAGTAGGTTTCTGTCTTACAGCGTAATGGTACTGGGTTGATCATAGTCTACAAATGTAGACCCACATCTGCAGTGTGTGTACCTCAGCTGATTCAACGAGTCTGCATAGCAGACTAGGTCTACTGAGGCTGCAGATCTGAAATGGCTCGCTTCGCTCGCCCTTTCATGCTGGTTTGCTTCGCATACCAGCAGATCCCACCTCACGATTCATTCAGAGTCTGCATAGCAGACTAGGTTGATCATGAGACAGTTATCCATCAGATTAATTAAGTAAACATGAACCTACTTAAAGATTCTTTCAATGTAGGGTCTCCAATAGAGACAAGCATATTTTCAATTACAAGGAAAAGAATCCACCCGTTTCGACAAAGTTTCGAATGAAAATAGGGAAATTCGAGAAATGCCCCTCAGACAAACCAGCTTTTCAAATGTGAATGAACGTTTAGAGTGTACGGTCCGAAAGGGACCCCAATTAATATTGGCTTCTCCTTTTATGCTTTATATCATAGAGGCGCGGTGAATCTAGATGTGATACAAGTGATGATGAAATTTCTCACAGGTAAGAAGACTGATTGTCTGATTGTTAAAAAACGTTTTCTTCTCATAGGCAGATCCAGGGGGGCCGAGGGGCCCGCCCCCTATTGGCGGAACACCAAAAAAAAAGGGGGGAAAGAAAGAAAAAAGAAGGAAAAAGAGAGGAGAAAAAAGGGGAAACATAAGAGGAGGAAGACGAGTGAATGAAATAAGATGAGGGGAAGAATTTGAAAATAATTTAAAAATATTTCATGTCACTATACCAAATTTTCGCTCGCGCTTCGCGCTCGCATTGCCTTTTAGGTGATTTATTTTATCTTGTTCAATATGGAGCTTAAAATATCAAATTTCGAAGTCAATATACAAAACATATTTCAGCTCGGAAATCAAACTTTCATGATTTTATTTTGATTTACAAATTTATTTTTAAAAGGTGCTCTGTAAAAATTTATGTTTTATGGTCTCAATGTTAACATTTTCTGCTCGTGCTGCGCGCTCGCAAAATTTGATTTGTCAGGCACCCATTTGTTTTCCTGTATTCCATATAGTTATCAAAATATCCCTATTCAAGTCAAATTGTCAAAACGTATCAGCTAACGCTGCACGCTCGCATTTTTATTGGTGAGTTATATCTCAATAATAGTTTTAGTTTACCAACAATTTCGGCCCGCGATTTGCGCTCGCATTGATTGCTGAAAATATATCAACTCATGCATCTTAAAAGTGCTTTAAATGTCCAGTTTTGAGGCCATAATATTAACAGATTTCGCGCTGTCATTAGGCTTGTTAGATTAATAAATAGGACATTGATTTATTAATCAAATTGTCCTTTTTTAGAATGGAATATCGACAAGTTTCATCTCGCGCTTAGGAAGAGAAATGGGAAGATAGTCATCATGTTCATATAATGGCATAATGTTCTTAGAATGTCCCGGTCCTATGTCACAACTCAAATTAATAATAATGAAACATATCAGCTCTTTTTTTTTAACTGTGATCCATATCCACCTGACAATTTTCCTACAAATTGCTTGAAATACAGAGCTTAAATTGACCCTTTTTCAGATCGGAGTATAAAATATTCTAAGCTCGCACTTCGCGCTCCCTTTATTGATTTTCATGATAAAAAAAGGTATTTAGAATGCCCAGATTCTTGGTCGAATTTTTTTTCGCATGTTTATTCAGATACGCAGTTTGTTCTCTCTTTAAATCATTATTCAGTTTCAGATCAGAATATATAAAAAAAAATTCTGCTCGCGCTCGCATTATTTATGTAGGAAGATTTCAAATTACTCATCCTTTCAATGATTTACAAAACATGAATAGTGTCCCATTTTTCGGTGTAAATCTCGAATTTTTACGCTCGCATCAATTGTTTAGTTATATAATTATCCTTTTCAAGATTACAAAAAGTGCTTAAAATTTCCATTCTTCAGGCAGAAATGTCAAAATTTTCAGCTCGCGCTTCTCGCTCGCATTATTTGATTGTTGAAATATGTAACGTCTTCATGGCTAACTGCAATCAGCCGATAACAGATCCCATTTTATCAGATCAAAACGTATACATGTAGATCTCTTAAAAATTTCTGCTCGCGCTTCGTGCTCGCAGTAATTATTTAGTTGGATAAAAATCTCGTTTAGGATCACAAACATTGCACAGAATGATTAAATTTTAGGACGAAATACATGAAAAAAAATAGCTCGCACTATTTAAATAAGGCTTGTAATATATAAGAATAAAGCTTAGAAGTGACAATTAGGACTACCCCTTCAAAGAAACAAACAAAAATCAACTTCGAGCGGCCGATCGGAGAAAACGTGGCTGAAAAAATTCCGGGCCCCCCTAATGGCGAAGGCTGGATCCGCCCCTGCTTCTAACCTGACACTTATCACTGACAAGACATAGAATTACAGTCAGTGGCTAAAATATGGCGGGTTTTGAAATGTCAACTCAGTTGAAATGCCAATGTAATATTGTCCATTGTTCAAAACAGTCATCAGATAATACAGCACGATAGGAAAAATGAAATGAAGTATTCATTATTACAACGATCGTAATGTTGCAAGCTATTCAGTGAGCAATCTTTAAAAAGACGAACCACCATTTTTTTTAACGGTGATATCAAATGATTCGACGAAGAACTTCGACGTTGACCTAAAATCAACACCTACGCATTTTTTTTCTTTGAGCTTTTGATCTATATACTGTATACTCTATCCATGAACAAAAAAAAATCGTCGTATGTCATAAATTTAGTTTAGATGACCGGACGTGGATCTACATGTATATCGTATCCATAAAAAGGTACTAATTAAAGGAGCTACAAATGCCACTTCTTGCCCACTAAATGATGGCAGGTGATAATAAATCACAATCCATTGACCGGCTTTACCGCCAGCTTTTAAGCAATTGAGAAAGCACCAAACAAACTCGTAAAAGTCATTGTATATGTGGCTTAATGTGTTCTTATAAAATAAGAACCACAGATTTTGGTCACTTCTTTTTCATCGTGTACTTTGGAAGTAGGCTATTTTATAGAGAAGGGAAGAGCATTAAAGAATGACTCAACGGTTGTCTTTATAATGGCCACGCCCACGGAGTGAAGATAAATCAATTTAGGCTGCAAAAAGGTCTTCCTCTGGATTTTAATTGCAAATAAATAATGGCGCATTACACATTGTCATTTTATTATAAAGATACGTATATGAAGGGGTATCTTATATACAGTATCGATTTTATTAGTCGAAGATTTATCCCATTAATAACTGAACAATGAGGCCTCCGCGCGTTGCAGGTGGGGCCGGAGAGGGTATCATTTTTAAAAAATGTAACTTTCATCGTAAAATGAATACTCATAATTGAAATGGTTTATCGTCATTATCACTGCAGAGCAGACTTCTCTTAGCTAATATACGTGAAATTAAACTCTTCATGAATTAACATCACGAGAATTTGAAAATGAAATTCGACAAGATAAATAGCTGATAAAGAGGAAGGGGATAATCAGGGAAATTACCAGACACCTGTAAAGAGCCTTGATAAGTCACGTAACAATACATCTCTTAGCTATATACCATGTATACCAAGGGCAATATCAGAAAATGAATTATGAGGTATCTATTACGCATTAAAAAGGCACGGAACAATGATTGGGGGGGGGGGGGCCTCAATATGCATTATACACCTCATTTTTTATGATGGCAAATTAAGAATACAGGTATATGACTAAAAAAAATGTACCAGTTAATATTACATGGCATTATGAAAGAATCGTAATGTACGAATCATTTGTGTTTTCGTAGTTTCAAGTAAATAAGGCGTGATTCTAAGATGCATCCAACATCACGAAATCATCAAAAGCAATTTGTGTAAATAAAAATAAGAGATTTGCACCATTCAACTCGCTCTGCATTACTGAAAGATAGATTACAAATACTTAATTGAGTGTGTGTGAGTGAGTGGTTGGGTGAGTTTGTGTATGTGTGATGGGGACTTCGAACATTACGAAGTATCTGAAAGTGAAATTCATAGCACTTTCGATCGTGCTTGAGAGGGAGCACATCACGTTCATGTGCCCGTTGTTGTGGGTATGTGGGGTTAAGGTGGGTGTGTGTGTGGGTGATTAGTTAAGATTCCAAACTTGGGATGGGGTCTTTGAATAATGCTCGAAATCCTTTTCCACAATTCTTGCAATAAAACCAAATATGGAGAGTTAGGAAGTAAATCCTTCCTAAATGGAACAGAAAAAAAACATCGAATATAAATGATCAAGTGTCGAGGAGGTAGTCAAAGACGTTTGTTCATTTCGTGAAGTACTTTATTATTCACCAACAAGTACATGTAATTGCTTCTTCATAAAACAGTAATTCCAAAAAAGATATTGACCTCAATCTGAGAGGATGAAAAAAGGTTGACCGTCTTCTTTTACTATACTGACGTTGCACGTTCTGAACAGTGATTCAAAAATTTTGAAAATATATATTTCATCTAGAGAATGGTTTCTCTGGGGGAAAAAATGAAAATATCGTTGAAGACTGAATACGCATTCTCCCTCACTATCCGATAACTCCCATCCAGTCATTGAATAAGCTAGATGAGGAGTAAAAAGGAAGCTTGTTATGGAATAGAATCTTGATGGGGATATGTTAACCAAGCAGGCACGCCCTCTGACAATTTACCATGCCGAAACTAAACACGTTATACCCATTCACCCCTAGGCAATGGTTTTCCCGTTAATTTGAGCTAACTTTGACCGTGAAGGTGCCGCCTAAGGGCCGATACGATGACTATACACACAACGTCATCCAATGCCTACACCTGTGCTTGGAGAAATGCAACCATCACTTTGTTCAAAGTTGTAGGTAGGCCGGGCTGGGATGGGATGAAGCCTCATCGATGTCGTCTTGTCTAGGGGCCGTGTGCCAACTGGTCAATGACTCTTCCAACAAATCGCTCTTCTGCCTAAAAACAACGTCAGGTGAACGCACAAATTAAAAAGATCAATTCCTTGTCTTCGTACCCCTAACAGACCTCTTATTTTGCCTGGACGTACAGAAATAGAGAGAGGGAGAGAGGAGGGGGGGGGGGGGGGAGAAGAGAAGAAATAACGAGGAAAACGAAAGAAAGTCGATACATCCATTCGGTTCGTCTTTCGGAATGAGTTAAACGAAGACGATAATTTGAGTTCGATATTGATCGGTCCAATCAGAGAGTAGTGTTAACCAAACAAGATAGCAAGGGATCATATGCAGAAAGAAACAAACGGATGCGATTCCCTGATAATTGTTCGATGTTTTTGTACCATTTTGCAAATTAAAGTTCACTCGCCGGGTCTATTTCCGCACTCTGGCAACAGCAATGGATCACAATCTAACTGGATAGGAAGCAGCGAATGTTTTTAAATTCTTCACGCTCCTTCAGCCCGCTTTTTTCTTAATTTCCTTGTATACTGACATTATTTCATTTGTCCATGTGTGAAGAGGAGATATACAGATTGACCAGAGACCGATCTTTCTAAATGATCAACCTATTTTCTGATGGATCGATACTAATTACTCATATGATATACATTACATATTCCACTTGTGGTATCGAATAACTTTGACCAGGTATAGAGGGAATCTAATTAATTATAGATGGGTAAATATAGTAACTACATACCGGTAGATCATGATAAAACATGGCTATAGGGCTTGCTGCAATGTAATTGATAATTCAATCAAACTTAAAGGCCTGTTAAAGGCCGAGTCTACCTTGATTTGGGTAGCCTTTGATGAAATGCAAAAAAAAATGATAGGAACGCATCAATCAAGATAAGTCGCAAGTTTTCTATCATTAAAAATTATAAAATTTTACTATCCAAATTAATCTCAGTTAACTGCAAATCATATGAATAATTCTATCAAGGAGTAAAATTGAATTGATGAACATTCTACAGGAAGCAACATGGACAATAGCGTCATCTCGAAAATCACTAACGCAAGACGCTGATCTTTGGAATAGGGTGTGTATCATAAATGAGAAAAACAATTCATACACTCATCGACCATCACAGTGATATGATGTCAAAAGTCACAATACATTTTATCTGATAGGACAAGATTCAAACATCTTTCATCTGTTCTTATCAAACGATTGAATTTTACATGATGATTATAGTACGTCACCACCAATAACACACACACATCCACCCACACTCTCTACACGTTAAACAAAAAGTAGAGTAATTATTTCAAATTGGCGGCATCTGTGTTGTTTTGGCGACTGCTGTTTGTTTGTCAATGATTTTAGCGAAATTTTCAGTCAACTCGAGCTTTACAGGGCCGTGCTTTTTTATTCTACACTTTTTTTTTCTAAATCTCTCACTCCCCACCCATCAGCTCTTTCCAACCCCATCTCATACAAACAAACACTGTTAACGAATAACACATAATAAACATAAACAGAAGGAGCGTACACTGTAAAAACTTTGGTGTTGATTTAACACCAGCCCGGAATAACACCAAAGTAGTATTGAAAAAACATCAGTTTGGAATCAAACCGATGCTGTTTTAATACTAATTGGTGTTGTATAAAAACCTACCTGGTGTTAGATCAAAACCAAACTGGTTTTGTTTAACACTTCTTGGTGTGTGTATTTAGATTCCGGGCTGGTGGAAAATCAACATCGGAGTTTTTGCAGTGTAACACTAAGAAACAGTTTGGTTTTCAGGGGCGGATCCAGCCTTCGCAAATAGGGGGGGGGGGCGGAATTTTTTCAGCTACATTTTCCCCGATCGGCCGCTCGAAGTTGATTTTGTTTAATTGAAGGGGTAGTCCTACACTGCAAAAACTCTGGTGTTGATTTAACACCAGCCCGGAATCTATATATGTCCACACCAGAGAAGTGTTAAACAACACCAGTTTCGTTTTGGTCTCACACCAGATAGGTGTTTATACAACACTAATTAGTATCAAAACAGCATCGGTTTGATTCCAAACTGGTGTTGTTTCAATACTTCTCTGGTGTGGACATATATAGATTCCGGGCTGGTGTTATATCAACACCGGAGTTTTTGCAGTGTAATAATCACTTCTAAGCTTTATTCTTATAAATAAAAATAAATATAAAGTAATCTCATAAGCCTTAATTAAAAAGTGGGAGCGCGAAGCGCGAGCAATTTTTTTTCTTTTTCATGTACTTTGTCCTAAAATTTAAACATTTTGGGCAATGTTTGTGATCCTAAACGAGATGTGTATCCAACTGAATAATCACTGCGAGCGCGAAGCGCGAGCAGAAATTTTTAATATACGATTTGATCTGATCAAAAAAGGATCTGTTATAATAATAATAATAATAGCGGTATATTTACCCAGGGTAGCCGCTTCAGTTCCGAAAACTGTTCTCCCAGCGGGCCCTGCTATTATTACCCCGGCTTTAGCTGGGCTGCCTAGGCGCTCAAGCATTCAAGGAATTAATCCTGCCGGGTACCCATTTACCTCACCTGGGTCGAGTGCAGCACAATGTGGATAAATTTCTTGCCGAAGGAAATTACGCCATGGCTGGGATTCGAACCCACGACCCTCTGTTTCAAAGTCCGAAGACTAATCCACTGGGCCACAACGCTCCACAACGGCTGCTTGCAGCGCTAGCTTGTATGTTTTTGACAATCTGACCTGAACAGGGATATTTTGAGAACTTTATGGAATACAGGAAATTAATACGTACCTAACAAATCAAATTTTGCAAGCGCACAGAAAATTTTAATATTCAGACCATAAAACAGAAATTTTAACCGAGCACTTTTTGAAAATCAATTTGTAAATCAAACAAAATAATGAAAGTTCGATTTCCGAGCTGAAATTTGTTTTGTATATTGACTTCAAAATTTGATATTTCAAGCTCCATATATTGAGCAAGATATGTATAAATCACCTAAAAGGCAATGCGAGCGCGAAGCGCTAGTGAAAAATTTACATAGTGACATGAAAGATTTTGAAAATTATCATTTCCAAGTCTTTCCCTCATCTAATTTTATTCACTCGTCTTCCTCCTCTTTTGTTTCCCCTTCTTTTTCTCCTCTCTTTTCCTTTCTTTTTTTTCTTTCCCCCCCTTTTTTTTTCTCCACCAATAGGGGGGGGGGGGACGGGTACCTCGGCCTCCCTGGATCCGCCTATGGGCTTTAAACTTCGGGATTTACACAATTACTTTAAAACCCGGTGGATATATTCTAACAATCCTTTTAATTTTAGATTAGAGTAAATTAGAGAGAAACTGCACAAAGGAGGGAAGAAATATTGGCCAAAATCCCGAGGTTTCCAAAAAAAATGTACCCATTATCGCGGTCACTTAAGTGATTTCCAGGGAGATTTCGTAAAGAAGCAGGAGAAAAAAACCTTGGACTTTCCCTATATATGTATTATATCCCCACTGTAGTAATGATTGAACCTTTTTATTCAACTGAAGTTTGACTATGCGGGTGAAATGACCTACACTGTAAAAACATACTGTTGTTGAAAATGGCTGGATGAACAATATAAATTTCAAGGATTTAAAATAAATCCAAATAGGTTGTGAATAGTGACCAGGAGTACATTGAATTTGAACTGTTAAAACCTACAGGAGTTGAATTCAAAGCTGATAGATTGGAATTCAAATCTTACTTTTATTTAGAAGTTAATCCTCATGATAAAAAATAAATCGAATGTCCGGCTGGTCAGTATGCAGAGCCGATCTGAATTTATTCTAAATCCTTGAAATTTAGAATGAAGACGTCAGCTCGATGCAACTGTTATTGTCAACTTTAAAAGTCATTGACGTTAGTCATTTCCGATTATGATTAGACAAGACATCACCAGTTGCATCCTTGCAGCTTGCTACTGATCTCGTTGTTTTAATTAGTCTGAATTTTAGCAAGGAGCGTAAAAGCTCCTTGATTTTAGTGAGGAGAAAGCGCAGAGCTCCGCCAGTAACCATTTGTTCTCACGATAAAAGAAACATAATCCAAATTGTATAAATCCGTAACACGTGGTTGGGTAAAGGGTAAAACGGAGACACGACATTTGCTCCGGGCTTTATTTCGTCTAAGATATAGGGTTAAGGTTTGGGTTGCAATAGGGAGTTATGTTAGGCTTATAGGATAGGGTATAATGTTAAATCCATGGTATCGGTCATTTCATTAATGTGTGGAATTTGCAGTAGAGCAATTGTCGCTCATCAATGATGCATATGAGCAATCTTTTCCTAATACACTAGAATATTTTTAGTGCTAGATACAAGATAAACAGGTAAATCTTTACTTTTTAACGTAATTCATGTGACCATAAATCACGGTAATTCTTGCAAAATTTATTTCTTTGCTTCAAATAAAACAGTTCATAGAACGGTGACCTCGCTTAAACTGGATATGATTTTTTTTTGTGGGGATGGAAGGTATAAAAGAAAGAAAGAAACCTTGTCCGTGTAAACATGAAAGAACAAAGGAATCGAGTCTCATTTTAAAATGTATCGTTATGATCTGTTAGATTATGGCCCGGGGGGGGGGGGGGGCACTCAGTATATAATGCATAGTGGGTATGTGCCGCGGAGGGGACCCCCATTTTTACACTCAAATTTCCGTTCCAAGGCATAGCATTTTTGTCTTATTGAGAAAAAGAACAAAGAAAGCCGCTCCAAAGCATAGCATTTTCTTATCGAGAAAAAAGAAGAAAGAAATCCGCTCCAAAGCTTCGCATATTTTTCGCTACGCCGTTCCGGTCGCATTGATCTGCTACAAGGAGCTGCAATTTTGGTGAAAAGCGGCCGCAGAGCGCTGTCCGACCATCGCCTCTGCGCGAGCGCACCCGGCGGAGGCCGCGCTAGCTGCATCATGCACGCATGCCCGTTCCTTAGGGATGCATACGCACTCATCACACGCTGGCGATCCGTTCCAAGGACCCCCGTTTTCACAAACATTTGTAGTTCCGAAGCCCGTTCCGAGGACCCTCCTTTTTACAATTAGCCCGCGCCAAGGCCCCCGTTTTTTGTCTCGCCCGCGGCACACCCCTACCACTTTTTTGGTCGAGTGCCCCCCCCCCCGGGGATTATGGTTACTTATTCGTAACGCAACCGGTTGATTTCGGATTGAGAGCTAACGTCCCGTTTGAGTTCAAAATTACAAAATATGAATTAAATTCTTTTCTAGATTTATATAAGACTTCTCTTTTCTTTGCAGCAATTAGGTCTAGCTTCTTGAACAACATTTAGGACGTGATTTTCGTTGATTGTGACATACATACTGGTATTCGATCCTACCGAAATACTCATCTACTTTCTCGTGCCAAATAGGTCAATTTATTTCTCTTTATTTAAACGAGTTTGAAATGGGATGCTACTATCTCAACTTTCCCAGCTAGTCGCATATAGATTGCTCAATCAAAGTTTCATTCTCTTCTCTTCTTTTTCCCCCGTCTGCGTACTCGTATAGGGTTTGATAATCACAAAGATTATCACAATGAAACGAATTGTAAAACGACTCTTAGACAAACTCGAATTCAACAGAAGCGTTACGACAAAATGATTTTATCAAAAATGTACCTAGCTTAACGTAATGTCTTTTTTTACTGTTGATAAGGTGTGCATGATTTTTTTTTAAATCCAACAATAGTTTGAGATTATTGATCCTCTCCTGATATATTTGCTTCTATGTAGATCTGAATAAATGAAAATATCTGCCGTTAAAGACATGTTTTCTCACAAGTTGGAACGCCAAGATAAATAAAGTTGTATAAGTTCCAAGTTAGCATGGTAAGTGACTAAAAATTCCCTGTTCTATAGAGAGGATAATCCGGCATGCAGATAATAATTTTCTTCTCGTTACTAGTATTTCATACATTTTCTATGAAATAATAATAGAATCGGTAAAATGTTGAAGGGAAGTAGTGGTGCTGAAGCACCGCCCAGATTTTTCTAGGGATGTTGCGTATGTTGTACCACATAGGCAGCACTCCCTGGAAATCAGGTTGGTATGCTAAAATGTAGAATTTTGACCAAAATCGCCTTCAGTTTGGAGTGACAACTTTTTTTAGGGGTTTGTCTTTTGCTTGCATTTTTTTCTCCTGACAAAATCACCTTCATTTTGGATTGACAACTTTTTTTTAGGAGTTTGTCTTTTGCTTGTATTTTTTTCTCCTGACAAAATCACCTTCATTGTGGAGTGAAAACTTAACAAAAAATTGCTCGTTAATTTTTTTTTGTTCCCAAACCAGCACCCCCTTTTAAAAAACCATTTACAGGCCCCTGATTTCATGATTGAGATCTTATCTCACCTTCATTTTGGAGTGAAAACTTTAAAAAAAATTGCTCGTTAATTTTTGTTTGTTCCCAAACCAGCACCCCTTTTCAAAAACCATTTAGAGACCCCTGATTTTATGATTGAGATCTTATCCAACTTTAACGCCACCGCACACCTAGCCAATCGTACGACTGCTATGACGTCATTACGACTAGATATTAAATTCGCTTTTATTCTAAGAAGGATGATAGCATAGTCACAGATTTCAACATAGGTATTCGTAGGATGATTTAGAACATTACACAGTAAGATATTCCAAGTCTCAATGTTAGCATCAAATTCTACCACATTTTATTCTGAAATCGGGTCGCAGACCAATCGTAAGGAGTGCGGTCGCCTTTACACATAACTCACGAACCTATAGAGAAGAGAAATTTAATCCTTTCCCACTTTTCAGCTGATAGGTTACCGGCCTCTGCAGATTTAATTGTGGAAGATGAGGAATTTCTTTTTGCTGAAGACACGAGTCCAAATACCATAATGTATATCTTTTGCAAAGTATTACTATATGGGATTTTAAAATTATTTTTCTTGATTTCTTTATCAACTTAAAAAATATTACCACTAAGGGGTAGAGAGATTTAGAGGCAATGAATATTTTCCAGAATATCAAGGGATTTTATAGATTTGCAGTTAGATTGAATTACAGATGGCCTGGGTATCTCTTCACTAATCAGGGGTGTGAGTGGTCACAAATAAAAAGATCTGAAAAAAGCTGAAGAGTGTTGAAAAAGTCTGAAAAAAGAAAGAGTTCCCATACTTTGTCTCCAGATCCAAGAAACACAACCACATCACCCCAATCCTCAAAGAACTTAACTGGCTACCTATCAAATCACGAATTCGGTTCAAAGTCCTTCTAATAACATTTAATGCTGTACATGGTTTTGCCCCTCAATATATTTCTGAACTTGTTTCTCCATACACCCCCTTTAGGACACTTAGATCATCAACTCAACTACTCCTTCAAGTACCCAGACTAAGAACTAAGACGCATGGTGAAAGGTCCTTCTCCTACAGTGCACCAACCCTTTGGAATTCCCTCCCCAGTACTCTCCGATCACAAAATAACCCTGGACTTTTCAAATCACAACTTAAAACATTTCCAAATACTTATGCCATACATGTATGTAACTGATTAATGTTGCTGTTGCCAATTGTTATTCTAAGTAATTCCTTATATTGTATAATTTTTATTTTTGTAAAGTGCATTGAGAGTCCTTTCAGGTCTGAAATGCGCTATATAAGAACCACATTATTAGTATTATTATTATTACTTTTTGCACAGAGGAAAGCCCAAAATAAGCTGAAAATAAAAACAAAAAAAATCTGAAATCAAATAAAAATCTGAACTCTCACACCCCTGACTAATCATGGCGCCATTCTCTGTAGATTAGATTCCCTCCAAAAGAAAAATTATACGTTGATTCATTTGAAAGAAAAATTACAATCCTACAAAATCTTTCGAAAATATATACAAACACAAAAAATAACTCCCAACAAAGCGGTAAATTGTCAGATCTTCCCGCGCTCTACAATGTATGACATCAGAAAGCGTGCATATTCTAGACTTTTTTAAACGAAATAATTGTAATCTAAAATTATCAGAGGTATTTTTGTAGATTCATTTGCTGAATACTTCAAATGATTGCCTTCCATATGATGCTGGTGTCGATGGCGTTAGTCCCGGGGGATGGGGAGGGTGATCTGTTCGATCATCCACCAACTCCAACGCCCATACATTTCAAGGCAGAATCGATATTTTTTTAAATCATCAAATAATAAATACTCCTTTTATTGCGTGAATGCATCTTTAAATGCTACCAAGGTGCTTAAAATTGCCCAATTCTGCATTAAAAATCCACAATTAATATTTCTCACTGTCGCTCTGCTTCGGCGTTCATGAAAATTGTGGCTACAATAAATTCCTTTATTTGGCTTTATTGCAAAGGCTATATCCCCTACATCACGAGAGTTTGTGGTTATAATTATGAGTTCATTTATAAATTGTATTATTCCAACCAATTTTACATATGGCCATAGCTTTTATCATAAAACAAAATATCCTTTTAATACACTGGCATAATTGGGAGGGGGGCATATCCTCGCATCTTTGTGAAGCGGGGGATAATTTGTACAGCCTTACTTCAAGTTAAATGTACAAGGAGTTCAATACTGATGATATAGATCAAATAAAAAGTGTTGATAATTATACATTTGGGACAGCAATAATACCCATATCCATACTATTCTACCAATTCAGAATCGCATTAGCTAGCATAACAATCTTATATTATGTTTTAAATGTGAACAGAGTTTTATTCAGAATTTTTAATGTTGCATCTTCTCTGCATACAATTTTGAAGATCATTTAACATTTCCTTTCTGCAATTTTTCCCTTTTCATTTGCATCATAGTGCTATTTCAAGTCTATATTGTGGTCTGTGATGGCCTATAATTCATTTCATAAGGCAACGATGAGCGTAATCCCATCTTTTTTCCATTCTCATCTCACCTCTAAATTAGTGAGGAAATGAGTTTCATTGCAGAAATCTGGAATGTTTATTCCTCATTTGCTTGTTTTAACCCTCTATAATTTATGCCCATTAATTTAAACATCTGTATGCAACTTTTTCAATGCTCGCTTGCAGAAATATTAAATTTTCTATTAACAATTAGAATTTTAATTAACAGAGAACGAATTTCATTTACCAGAATGGACTCAATGTGATCTAGCACCAAAGAAAGGGTAAAGCGTCTCTGCAAGTGAACTGAAGATTCAACTACATGTATCAACTTCCAGACATGTTTTCTCGTCAAGATGAATCGTGAAATACCGAATCCAAAACAAACTTTAAATAGTACAGGCCCTAGCCATAGCAGTGGCCAACAGGGGGTGCCATAGACTCATAAACAGGGCTTGGAGTAAGGCTAATACATATCTCCACTTTGCACTTGGAGTTAGGTTAATAGGTATCTCTTCTCTAATATGGGATTAATCCTCATAACCAGGTTTAATGAAAAGGACCCAAGGCTGATGCATTAACGAAAACGTGATGACAAAGCCTTGATGGTTGCTTGGTAGTCAGGTAATAAAACCAACACTACCAGAGGGACATTTCTGCACTTAAGTCGAGAGATTTTTAATACTCTTGCAATACTTGCACGGATACATCTTCCCAACTCATTTACTTTCACAAATCTTCTGACACCCTTTCATCTACACCCACACACATACACTCTCATAGCCCTCCAAACCACACCTGTACTTACATAGACCTTCCAACACATACTCCCCCCACTTCCAGAACCCCATTCACTACCAACATCTTTCTATATACTCTCTCCTTCCCACCCTCAGATGCCTACATACCCTCACATACTCAGTAACCATCATCCATGTGCTAAGGGCCAGATAGCAGATCAAATGCAACCTGGGGCCGTTTTGTAAAGCACTTTGTACGTTTATGTATGACCTTATGCACGACTAGCAACCGCTCTGTGGTAAACGAGATACAAGAGCTTTACCATTTGAATATGATGGGAGTTTCCCATAAACCTAGTCAAATCTTGAATTTCCAATGCAGATGCTTGTTTAAAAATGAGAATTTTAATCTACAAAGATCAGGGCCCTGTTTTACAAAGAGGTGCGATTGATCCGATCAACCACAACTATGGTAAGCCACCAATGCCAACATGTAAAAGGCATGTCTGTTCACAGTTTCTTCTAGATATGACATATTTTCATACATCCATCTTTTTCTTTAAAATTCAGTGTGCTTTTCTTTGCTTACAAAGGACCATGTGCAAATTTCCTATGGAAAAAAAATTATGACAATGATGGATTTCCATAAAGTTGAGATTGATTGGATCAATCGTAACTCTTTGTCAGACAGGGCCAAGATTTCATCTATAGCTGATGTGAATCAAAATGATCAAGAATCTGACTTACTACCCAGGATTGGGTCATCAGTCTTGCCTAAACTTGTGCATAACTTACAAAGAGCTTTGTGAAACACCTTACTGATACTCAACACTTCATATTTGAGTTGCACAAAATGCACACTACATAATTATAATAAGTAGCAATAATCTAATTTGTGCACATTTCTTTTCAAGAAATATTCATAATAATTATAATGTGGCGCTTTTTAAAGAATTTTTAAGGAAATGAAGAGGAAATGAAAAGGAACGTTATTGGTGTTGTAGATGTTGTAGTTTAATCACTTAGCAATACAATATATACAGTATATTGCACCAATAACTTAAATAACTTAAATTAAAAGTTAATGTCGACGAAGTCAGGGTAATTAATATTAATGATAATAATAATATAGGGTATTAATATTGCGAATATATCCACCTTATAAGGTGCTCAAGGCACTTTGTATTACCCCAGCTAAAGCCCCCATCACACTTATTCGGAATCAGCAGGAATCAAGCAGAAGCTGGAAAGAAAAAAATATTCAAAAAATCTAGAAATTTTTGGGAGGAACTTATGAATTCACCAAACTGGAGTTGAAATTCAGTAAATTGACCAGGTGTATCATCATACACTAGTCAAAATGAACCGCAATGGAGTCAGATTGATAATTCGTGCTACGTTCGTGGACATTCTAGGGGCATTCTAAATATCCTGACTGCATTCTGAGTGCATTCGAAATATTTTTGTCATTTCTTTTGGCCGTCCCGAAGGTTTTGTTCATGTTCAAAACATTCGAGGGATATTTTTGAACGGTGTTCGAAGTAGATTCAAATGACCAACTGGTGGTCAAACAATAGTCCTTTCATTCAGGCCAATTCTGCTTGATTCGGAATAAGTGTGATGGGGGCTTAAGCTAGGCTACAGGTTTTTCTTTAGAAATTCATTCCTGCTGCAATCCATTTACCTCACCTGGGTCAAGTGCAGCATTGTGTGGATGAATTTCTTGCTAAAAGAAATTGAAGCAGTGGCTGGGATTCAAACCTACGACCCTCTGGTTGCAAGAAAAGAGTCAGTAACCACTAGACCATTATGCTTCCTTATTCACCAAATGCAAAACATGCATAAATCCACACACAAGTATGAAGAAACACCAAATTTGAAGATCGCCATCTAACAAAAATCAAAATGCATATCGTGCCCTTTATTCCACAATAAATGATAGGCATATATTGCACTACTTTGACAAAAGAAAAGAAAGTTCAATTTCCCGTAAAAGAGCAAACGGTGTCTGTGATTTACAAAAACATCCAGCGTTTCATGGGCACTTTTTGAAGAAATATTTCATGGAGAAAAAAAAGAACAACAATCAAATTTAAACACATTCAAAGCTTAATTTCTGTAATGTGTCACTTGCTCTCATTTGTGAAAGAAGGGCAGCATATGTATCAGAAGAAACCAACCTGATGAGGCATTTAAGATCCTGGGTCGATATAAGGTCACCAGTAATCTTCTTCTTGGCCTGGATGAAGTGATGTAATTGCATTGGTCTTGACCAAGGATAGAACATCTGTCTCCTTGATGGACAATATGGGATCTAGACATGGTGAACTATACAGTCTTCTTCTTCAGGGTGAGGGGCTCTAATAACTTTAATCTTGACAAACGATAGAACATCTGACCTTTTAATGGACAATGTTGAACCAAGACTAGGTGGACTTCAGTCTTCTTCTTTGTCAGGTTGAAGTCTCTTGAGGGGCAATTCTGAATCTGCTGGACTGCTCAAGAGATTAGAGTTGTCTTAACTTGGTTTCTGGCCCCAAAGTGTATGTCTATGCTCTAGGCTTACATGAGTTTGTCTAAACTACTAAGTTAGAAGCCTGGTCCTCAAGAGAGAACAACATCATTTGGCATCATTGGAGCATTTAAAATTATTCTCATGCTATAATCGAGAGGCGATTGTCTCCGGTGTTGGACCTCCTCCTCAGCTCTTCCTTTCAGGTTCATGGCCAGCAGGTAGTACAACCGCGTCCTTATAAATGAAGCTGTACGATCATCGAGAGATGATTGACTGGTTGGAACCCCTCGTAAGCTCCTTCTCTCAGCAACACGGCCAGTAGGTCGTACAAACGTGTCTTAATAGCTAGAGCTGGACTATCATCGAGAGATGATTCAACAACTGATTGGACCTTCTCATCAGCTCTTCCTCTCTGCTACAGGGCCAGCAGTTAGTACAACTGTATCTTGATTGCTGAAGCTGTATGATTGGCGGAGATGATTGAATGACTGGTTGGACCTCCCACCTGAGCTCTTCCTCTCAGCAAAACGGCCAGTAGTTAGTACAAACATGTCATGATAGTTGAAGCTGCACGATCATCCAGAGATGATTGAATGACTGGCTGAACCTCCTCATCAGCTCTTCCATTTCGCTACAATGCCAGCAGGTCGTACAGCCATGTCCTGATTGCTGAAGATGAAGTATGCTGTACTATCATCGAGAGATGGTTGAACGACTAGCTCTGACGTCTTGGTGTACTGCTACGTTAAGAATAAAATCTGCAGAAGTAAAGGGCAAGGACGAATATGGAATGAATAAAATAACTTTTAATATGGAAAGTTGAATCCACATTGATATGTGTATACATAATTATATTGCAAATAGTTGGGCTTTAAATGTTACTTAAAGAAAACTTTAAAATTAAAGCTTTATATCATCTTATCTGAGCCCCTGACATAAAACAGATATTTGGCCTATCTGTCTCAAGATCTTGCAAATACATATCATTTTAAACAAATAAAATGCATACCTTCATGATTTGTGTTTCATTTAACTAAATAATAGTACAATTTGAACAGTTTAAAACAGCACTTAATACGATTATACACTTTGTCCTTGTGTGGTTTAGAGATTAAAGGAGAAGAAAAGTTCAATTTGTTGACTATTGTTAACTATCCCTGTGAAACGCACCATGTGCTGGGTGTACTTTTAATGCTAAATATTTAATTGATACTAATCCAGACGGTAGGTATTATAATCAAATAATTTATATTACCTTCATTATACTTCATTACACTAAGAATATTATAACAATAGGTTGGAAAAATAATAGGACACAAATAATCCTAATACTTTTGCATGAATGGTAATGAATGTAACCAGTTGATACAGAAACTAAGTCTAGAAAAGGGAAAAATAGCCTTTTTTACAAGATCAGTTGCAAGTGGGGTGACCTTAAAATAAATCTTACCATTCTATATAGGCCATCAAGCTTTGACTGGAGGTTTGAACCAAAAGCCTTCAGGTTCCGGTGGTCATTCTCCATCTTTTGCATTGTTTCCTGTCAAGGTATGAATAATGTAAGAAGAATGATAATAAAATCTAGGCCTGGAAGTAAAACCCAAACCATCGAAGCATTCAATCAGTTTACCAACAATCAGCGACCGAATATGACTATTTACACTAATCGAATGTTGATTACTGATTTGAGACATTTGATTATCAAAAGCACGTGGCTATAATCTTCGATATTTGAAAACAACCACAAGAAAGCAAAAGGAATTTGTTAATTTGTAAATTTAATGAATTCCAAATTAAAAAAAACCTCTTTCAAGACATGAAAATGACGGTTTCACTGGCCACCGCGCATCATTTAGGTGTGTAATAGGCGCTGTTCTGGAACACTCAAGTGAGTCAACTCGCTCATTATTTGTGACCATCGGTAGTTCATGTAAGTAGGTCCACCTCTTTTGAGATTTCTGATAATCCAGGAATTGATATTCATGGATTGTTCGAACCATTTGATTGTGTACCATGGTGAACAATAGAATGGCAAAAAAGGGTATTCGTCCTAGGCCTTACCAAATCTGTCCAAGGCCTAATCAAATCTCTCAAAGCCAATTTCAAGTACTAGTATTGCTAAACGTTCCAAAAAGTGCATTTCACCATTCCAATTCATTAATCCAGATAATATAATTATAATAATCCGCTTTTATATAGTGCTTAGTGCTTACATCGGAACGACGTGTCTAAGCGCTTTACAGATATATCATTACCCCGGTCATTGGATTCAATCAGTCATTCCTGCACACAATGTGTGCACATCCTCCACTCCCTGGGGAGTATTCCAGTCAGTCACCGGTGAGGCACACACAGTACTGGACAAGCTACAATGACTTTCACATCCTACTGGGTACCCATTTAGCACCTGGGTCAAGAGTGGCAAAGTGTGGATTAAAGCCTTGTCAAAGGACGCCAGAGCCCGGTAGGATTCGAACACACGACCCTCTGTTTACAAGACGAGAGTCAGAACCACTACACCACGGCTCCTCCACCATAAACATGTTTGCCCCAAAAAAGTGGAGGATATCAAATGAATAATATTTCTGGATAAATGTTGTGATTTCACATGATAAGTATGAGCTCAATCAAGATAAATACCTACATATTTTTTCATATTATGATCCCTTAAATAAATCTAGAATCATTTAAACAATCGTTCAAATATTCCAATGCGGAAAGTGAAGAAAAAATATCCCAATAATTTGCAAAACTCTAAATCTGTAAACAGCTTCAAATCGAATTACACAAAACATTTCTTTAAAGACCGTTCCAAGCCCTATTCAATTATCTAAATGCTTAAAGGGATGGTCCGGGCAGAAAATATTTATATCTTAATACATACATGTAGAGTAGAATTCGCTGAGCAAATTGCTGAAAATTTCATCAAAATCGGATAACAAATAATAAAGTTATTGACGTTTAAAGTTTAGCAATATTTCGTGAAAACAGTCATCATGAATATTCATTAGGTGGGCTGATGATGTCACATCCCCACTTTCCGTTTTCTTATGTTATTACATAGAATTATAATTTGTTATTTGTTATCCGATTTTGATGAAAATTTCGGCATTTTGCACAGTGAATTCTACTCTATTTATTAAGCTATAAAAACTTTCAGCCCGGACCATCCCTTTGAGCAACTTTCCCCCTCACAAATGAATTTACCACAGGCCCTCTCTTATTGACTTAAGTACTTCCACATTTTGCTGGCATAAACATTTAGTTGAATATTCTTAAATTTTATTGTGTTAACATTTATCATTCTTTTTCACTTACTGTAGTTATAATTGTTTGATTGCTTCCATTTGTGTATTACGCTTCATTTCTTATCTACAATAAGATAGTCTTGATTTCAATTTATCCTACCATGTATTTAATCTGTTAAAAGAAAATTTATGTGTACATATAATGTCTTTTTATTTTTCACACAAGACCAAGATGAAAAACAGTGTCATGATCTTGTTACCTTGTTTAAATATCTTTGAATGAAATAAATAAAATAAATATACCAATCTTCTCTAACAATTTTCACTATACAAAGGACCAAGACAGGAATAACTTTTTTTTTTGGGGGGGGTGGGTCAAAATATATTTTGTGTTTACTTCAGAAGGGATTAAGACATTTTGAAAGTTCAGGAAAAACAAATTTATTTGATTGCTGATTGAAGGTACTACAGAAATAATGTATAATTTGAAGGGTGAGTACTAGACAGCAGTAGCACACTGCTATGCAATGACAAGTTTATACTAAAATCTGTCATTAAAATATAAAAGTTACAAACCCTTAAAAAAAAGAAATTACCAAACTCCTGCGTTAGTGTCAAGCCTTGTTCTTAATCATTCAAGAAAATGAGCCATAAAAAGTCAAAAGAGACATGAGTTTGAAGATGATTACAAAAAGAGATATATGTACTCTGTGATTGGTATTTCCACCTCTCACAATATTGTGATTTATGGGGTCAGCATGTCAACCTAAATAAGCAATAATTGCCATCAGAGAAATATTGCTTCACCAACGATTTGGCTTTGGCGGAAGGGAGACTTTCTTTCCGCAACATCATTGATTTATTCACTCATATATTTAGGCTCTCTTCCTAGTTTCTCTTTCATTCCCCTTCCCTCTCCCTCTCTGTTCCTACCTCTTCTCTCCCCCCCCCCCCCCTCTCTCCCTCTCCCATCACCTCTCTTTCCTTTCCCTTTCAAGAGCCAATTCTCTCTCTCTCTCTCTCTCTCATCATCTCTCTTTTCTTTCCCATCCCAACTTTTCCTTCTCTCTCTCTCTTGATCTCCTCCCTCTCAAGTGCCCCTACCTCATTTCTCTTCTCTCCCCCAGTTTATCAACAGTATTTGTTACGGATTAGAAACTTGGATACAGCTGCCTAATATCTTGCTATGCTTCAAAGTATAGAGCAGTTCCTTATACTTTCTGATTGATCTTCAATGTACAATCAGCTTTGGAGCAATTGCACTCAGCAATCAAGCAATTTTATATATTCCTTGGTACATAAGTCTTAAGTTGAAGCAATTTTTTATGAATCAATTATGCAAAACATGCCATACAACTAGTTTGTACCTTCTTTAACCCTAATAAGACTGTTGTTTCTTTAAAGTTTTGCAAACTTTTGAGTCCAAACTTGCGACCCACCGATAACAGATTCCGGAATTATATGACATTTCGTAAGTGTATGCCAGAACCCAAATTGTTAAAATGTGACTTTGTATACAAATCCAATGCAATTTTTTATGCCAAAATTCATATGCATATTTATTCATACTAATATTTATTAAATTAAAATTAATTTTATCTTGTTCATTATCAGAATAAAGACACAATGATAATTTTCATATGAAAAAAAAATTTATACAGAAACAAAGGTAAAAAAAAACAAGAAATACATAAGAAAAAAAAAAAACAATAAAATACATAAAAAAAACAATTACGATACAATTTTTTTTAAGTACATTTTTTTATCAGATTCCTAAAAAAGAATCAGTGACTTCAAAAATAGCTATTTTGCAGCCTTATTTGGTCAATTAGAGCAAAACTATGATTTTATCCATAAATTAGCATAATTTATGAAGTATGAGATTAAATTTGATTTAACCATTTTGTAGATTATGCAATGAGTAATGAGTGTGCCAATCAGTTTTTCATTGTGATTGAGCAGTCAGTAGGCATTAGATAGGTCCCCAAAAAGTGGCTTCGTTCATCCAAGTGATATTCATGACTAGAGAGGTTTGGCATATTAAATGAGCTTGATGCAGATAAAAAACTCTTTTAATTTTGTCATTGTTGCTCTAAGAATACAATTTTGGTATAATTATAAAAAAGAATCATTCTTTCAGGTCATGTGTTCAGATTCATTTAAAGATTTTGTAATGCAGGTGAAACTTTTGATCTAAAACATGCAACAAAATGATTATTTTCACCTGACAAAAGTTGTTATATTTAATTTACACTTTATTTATGTTTGAGCCCAAATGATTTTAGATGATAAAGCTGAATATTTATGCTTTGAAATGGTATAGGATTCAATACAAAAATTGGTTTAATCGGGTCAAGATCACACTTTTCATTGGCAAAGTATATTAAGCAGCTTGAATACAAGAATACTGCACTCTGATTGGTCAAAGAGACCACACACTCAACAGTTCCAGTGCTGGGTTCAAGGCAAGGTCACACTCCCCATGTAAAAATCTCATCAAATTACGCGCGGTTGTTAATTTGAAGCCTCATCCAGCCAATCAGAACACTAGATATCATATGCTACTCCAAAATTTTAGAAATCTTGTCTTGTTCCTTGGTGGGAAAAGTGTGATCTTGACCCGATTAAAAGGTGCCGCATATTAAGAGTGACATTGTGAGAAAGTACAGAAATCCAGCTTTGTGGTGATATAGATATCTTGAAGGCTCAAATAAAAAGTTTTGCACAATTTGCAAAAGAAAACACAGGAAGAAAATTCACTTTTGATGCACATTTTCAGGCCTAAAATTCACTTATTATTCAAAATATTTCATACAAAATAATTTACCAAAATGAAAAAGTAACATTTATTCTATCTGATGGTGCAATGATATTTAATTTGACTTGAGGTTAAAGTAGGTAAATTCTTAGAGAAAGAAAATCTCATGAATCAATAGATTTTGTAAGGAGGATTCAGCCAAGAGATGATTTGGATGAATCTGGCCTATTTGCTCATTAGCATAGGGACCTGCGGTCAGACTGTTAGTTGAAAAAGTTCTGTGGTCCCAATAGTTTCAACTTGTACCTCAAAGTTATAATTTATTCTCAAACTGACTAAATACCTGGGAGCATCCCATGAAAGGATGTGTCAGACATGTTATCTGACAAGTCCCATAGTAACAGTGCTTCTCAGCCAATGATAATCGAGGAAAGTTGTCAGGTCTGACAACTTGTAGGACAAAAATGTTGAAATGCTCCCCTGGTATTCTGTATGAAGAAGGTATGAACGCACAGACTAACAGCAGAACAAATTCCAAATTATCCTATACTAAAAAATCCCCAAGTGGTCTAAAAAATTTTTTTTCAAATAAAGGTAATGTTGTTTTGAAGTTTGTACCACAAGGGTATTACCATTTAATAAGCAAATATTTCTCTATGGTAACATATTATCTCCAAAGAGAATGTAAAACAGTATCCAGGGACCAGTTAGGGATGCAAACAACACAAAGCTCTAAGTTAATTCTTTTGACACAAGTAATGATTATTAATCATGTTATCAGGAAATATTCAGCTTTGTTTTTTCTTTTTAAATTGCCATCATTTAAATGCAAAGCATCAACCACAAAAAGGACAAATATGTTGAAACGTTCCCCTGATATTCTGTATGAAGAAGGTATGAACGCACAGACTAACAGCAGAACAAATTCCAAACTATCTATACTCAAGAATCCCCAAGTGGTCTCAAGGGTTTTTTTTCAAATAAAGGTAATGTTGTTTTGAAGTTTGTACCACAAGGGTATTACCATTTAATAAGCAAATATTTCTCTATGGTAACATATTATCTCCAAAGAGAATATAAAACAGTATCCAGGGACCAGTTAGGAATGCAAACAACACAAAGCTCTAAGTTAATTCTTTTGACACAAATAATCATGTTATCAGGAAATATTCAGCTTTGTTTTTTCTTTTTAAATTGCCATCATTTAAATGCAAAGCATCAACCACAAAGAGGACAAAAATGTTGAAACGCTCCCCTGGTATTCTGTATGAAGAAGAAGGTATGAACGCATGGACTAACATCAGAACAAATTCCAAATTATCCTATACTAAAAAATCCCCAAGTGGTCTAAAAAAAAAAATTTTCAAATAAAGGTAATGTTGTTTTGAAGTTTGTACCACAAGGGTATTACCATTTAATAAGCAAATATTTCTCTATGGTAACATATTATCTCCAAAGAGAATGTAAAAGAGTATCCAGGGACCAGTTAGGGATGCAAACAACACAAAGCTCTAAGTTAATTCTTTTGACACAAATAATCATGTTATCAGGAAATATTCAGCTTTGTTTTTTCTTTTTAAATTGCCATCATTTAAATGCAAAGCATCAACCACAAAGAGGACAAAAATGTTGAAACGCTCCCCTGGTATTCTGTATGAAGAAGAAGGTATGAACGCATGGACTAACAGCAGAACAAATTCCAAATTATCCTATACTCAAAAATCCCCAAGTGGTCTAAAGTTGTTGTTTTTTCAAATAAAGATAATGTTGTTTTCAAGTTTGTACCACAAGGGTATTACCATTTAATAAGCAAATGTTTCTATGGTAACATATTATCTCCAAAGAGAATGTAAAACAGTATCCGGGGACCTTTTAGGGATGAAAAGTAAAGAAATAAACCACACAAAGCTCCAAGTTAATTCTTTTGACACAAATTATCGTGTTATCAGGAAACATTCAGCTTTGTTTTTTTTTAAATTGCCATCATTTAAATGCAAAGCATAAACCACAATGAGAGCTTGATTTCCCTGTTGAAAATTCAAGTCATCAAGATTAACAGAGAATGTGCGAGAGAAACAGACAATGAATGGGAGAAAGTGAAGAGGAGTGTGTGGTAAGAAAGAATGTTTGATTAAAAAGTGAAGGAGAGTGAGTGGTAGGAAAGAATGGTTTAAGACTAAAATGCACTTGGAGAGGAAAGACGGGCAGATTTATGGGACATAGCACAGTTTTACTAAAAAATTATAGTCCAAGAAGGGGATAGAAATAGGAAATCAAAAAATTAAAAGTAAAGAGGAAATGAGCTTCTGGAATGAAATAAATCATAGCATGCTCAAATTAGACACAAAGTATAACTCAAATATCAGAACTCTAATAGTTTGGATTAAGGGCAGAACAGACAATAAAAGGTTGCCTTTATTAATATCATCTTTAAAAAAATGCTGAAATACTTTTGTGTGCAGCGCGGACCTGGCAATTGGAAAAGGTAAAATAGTAGAACTATTATAAAAGTGCGGAGCCGGCAAACAGGGGCAATTTGAAAAAGGTTTTTTTTTTATGTTATTACCGAAATAGTCTGTACTTAATTTTATGAGTGTAGCAACGAAAGCAAGGACTTTCATGATAACTGCTTGTGAAGAGGTGTGTAAAATTTGATATTCAATCATATGGGCTTGAAAGTAGAAACCAAATAACCGTTGACCACAGAGTCCACACTAAATGAGAATCTTATTCAGGATTTAATTCCAAGATGAAATTAAGTACGCCTATAGTGTAGAGTATAGCAGCACCTGAGTAGTACTGACTATTCATTCTTTTTAACGAAATAGATCATCTAAAGTCCACACCCACAAAGAAATGAAATAGGCATTAGGATAAATCCTTATCCAAATAAAAATGAAATGTAAATTTTTCTGGGTAGTTAGAAATTTAGAGGCAAAAGAGTGAGTCAGAGAGAGAAAAAAAGGGATTTTCAAAAAAATTCTCAGATTTTGAAATAAAGAGAGAAAAAGTACCCCACCTGTAAAATCTTGTACTTCCTGCGTAATGACATCTGTTGATGAATACTGATTGCATGGTGTCGTCTCAGTTCCCTCAGCTCTAACTCTCTCTCTGAAAAAAAACCAAAAAAACACAATCACAGGAGGGATCTAAAAAAATCCATAACTAATCATCACAAGCCAAGGATGGATTAGGATTTCATTATTGATCAAGAAATGAACATGCCTAGAATAATAACATATTTTGTAAAAGATTTTCTCGATGCTTCCAGAAGGCTTTACAGAAAAAAAAAACACCTTCAAGAAAAATAAATCTGAAGAAAAATAAGTATAATTTCAAGTTATTACAAATTGAACCATGTGATAATATGATATTAAATTTTATCTTGGAAATACAGTAATAAACAGTGTGCTCTTTGAGCTGTCATATTTTTGAAATTCAGATGAAGATTTAAAAGATTTCCTGTTATTGTTGTTAAATTCAGTATAATAATAACATATTTGTAAAATGATTACGGATGTCTTCTGATATAAGCACATACAGAATTGGAAAATTATCATAAACATTTGAAAATAAAAGAATATATTTACAAATTTTGCAACAAAATTACTTTCTAGAAAACAATGGGCAATATCATGCAAAGTCACACTGTCACAGTAATGAAATGTACACGCATCCTAGGGCCCGAATTCTGAAGTCAAGTTTTTAACTTTAAAAATGATCTAACTCTGCTAAAATTATGGGAAGCCAATGATGTCAAAATATTGTTTACATTTCACATTTCTAATATTCACTAGGCTTTTTCCTCATTCTTAATAGGTGAAGTTAACTGTCTTAACCCTATCTTAACTGGGCTATTTCGGACCAGTATATACTCGGGGGAGTCAATTTGACCCCCCCTCAGATCTCGGCCGCTGATTGCGCGATCACCGCGAAAATTTGCACACGCATAGAGCCGGATGTAAACTACAAGACTTTATAGAAACATTTTCAAAATATTAATTGTTTATATTTTTGTATTAATTAATTATGCAAATAAGCGTATGAAATTTGCCCTAAATTTGGTTTTTGTGTATGTTTTTGCCTTTAACTCAATTTATATAGCTAGAAGAATGCTAATTTTTGGTGGGAGTATCAATTATTACATTTCTAACAAATATCTACAAAAAAATTGCAAAAATATGATTAATTTCTCATGTATTTTATTGTTTTTAAATTCTTATGTATTTCTTTGTTTTTTCAAACCTTTGTTTTTTATTGTTTTTTACAATGAACTTTGTCATGGACACTTTTGCGATCATAAATAGCATAAAATAAATCCATTAAAACCAACAAAAGTGAAAATAATCATACATTTATGATTTTTGGTTGAAAAACACAATTTGCATTGACTTTGTACACGGAATCACGTTTTTGAGCAATTTCGGGTCTGACATGCACTTACAAAATGTTGCGTAATTTCGGAACCACGTACCCGGGCGTCGCAAATTTGGTATCAAAAGATGCGCAAGACTTGAAAGTAAAAAGTCAGCGAGCGGTGCGGTAAAAAAATTGGGCGGGACGGCGTAGTGGCGAAATTTTTGTCGAGGGGGGGGCAAATTGACCCCCCCCCCCCAGTTTAATAAGGGTTAAATTTAGCATTCCTGACAGTTATGAAATGATTTGGGTGTCAAATAAGCTGATAAACTAAACCTATATAGTTAGAGATTTGTAACGATTGGCTTTCCACACATGAAGTTAAACCACAACTTTACACCAGAGTTGAGAATACGGGCCTAGATACATTTTTGACATGTGATATTTAGTTGGTGTGACAGCAGTATTAGACAATCCATCTACAATTTACCATAAGCTATTATCAATTAGTATAGAACACATACAGTATAGTAGTAGAATACAATGATGTATACCCATGAACGCTGTATTCTGGAAGGCAGCATGGACTGCCCCCCCCCCATTGAATTTTCAAGTAGTTGAGAAAATAAAAAAGCAAAAGGGAGAAAAAGAGGAAGAAAAAGAAGGAAAGAAAAAGGAGAAAGTGTCAAAGAGAAACATTTGGTTTTTCAACCATTCTGAATCCTTATTATTCAGTTTTAATTGAAAAACAAGGCAAACGCCAAGCGTTGTCTCGCCTGCATATTGCAGTCATGAAGAGACTGCATGTCAAAACTACATGTATGCTATATGACTTAGATGGACCTCTGTTACGAGTTTGGCGATCCCACCTCGAAGCTATAGAAAGTTATTGTGTGTACAACACAGCAGTGCCAGTCATGGAAAATTCATTGACCTTTGACCTAATCAAATTCAACTCACATTTGAACTTGACCTGCACCTTCAAGAGATGGACCTCTTGTTTGAATTTGGCAATCCTACCTCGAAGATAGAAAAAGTTATTATGTGTACAACAAAGCAGTGCCAGTCATGGAAAGTTCATTGACCTTTGACCTCAATCAAATTCAACTCACATTTGAACTTGACCTGCACCTTCAGGAGATGGACCTCTGGTATGAATTTGGTGATCCCACCTCGAAGATATAGAAAGTTATTATGTGTAAAACACAGCACAGTGCCAGTCATGGAAAGTTCATTGACCTTTGACCTTATTCAAATTCGACTCATATTCGAACTTGACCTGTGCCTTCAGGAGATGGACCTCTTGTATGAATTTGGCAATCCTAACTCGAAGTTATAGAAAGTTATTGTGTGTACAGCACAGCACAGTGCCAGTCATGGAAAGTTCATTGACCTTTGACCTTATTCAAATTCGGCTCACATTTGAACTTGGCCTGCACCTTCAAGAGATGGACCTCTGTTATAAATTTGGCGATCTCACCTCGAAGCTATAGAAAGTTATTGTGTGTACAACACAGCACAGTGCCAGTCATGGACAGTTCATTGACCTTTGACCTTATTCAAATTCGACTCATATTCGACCTTATTCAAATTCGACTCATATTCGAACTTGACCTGTGCCTTCAGGAGATGGACCTCTGGTATGAATTTGGTGATCCCACCTCGAAGATATAGAAAGTTATTATGTGTACAACACAGCACAGTGCCAGTCATGGAAAGTTCATTGACCTTTGACCTTATTCCAATTTGACTCATATTCGAACTTGACCTGTGCCTTCAGGAGATGGACCTCTGTTATGAATTTGGTGATCCCACCTCGAAGCTATAGAAAGTTATTGGGTGTACAAAGTTATTATGTGTACAACACAGCACAGTGCCAGTCATGGAAAGTTCATTGACCTTTGACCTTATTCCAATTTGACTCATATTCGAACTTGACCTGTGCCTTCAGGAGATGGAACTCTGGTATGAATTTGGTGATCCACCTCGAAGCTATAGAAAGTTATTGGGTGTACAACACAATTGTTGACGACGCCGACGCCGAAAATAGTGATACCTATGTCTCGCTCCGCTACGCAGGCGAGACAAAAAATCAAGGGCACGTTTCATAAAATTTGTTACAACAACAGATTTGCAATAACAGTGCCAAGCTACTGAAATAATTCAATTTGATTGGCGACTGTACATACAAAAAAAAAACCTCTCTGGGCTGTTTCAAAAAACTTGTTATAACAGCAAATTTGCAATAAAAGTGCCAAGCTACTGAAATCATTCAATTTCATTGGCCGACTGTAAACATGACCCTCTAGGTGAATGAATGTCTAGTCGTAATGGCGTTATAGCAATCGTGAGATTGGCTACGATTTGATACCAACTTGGCCATACTTCTAAATAAAGATTTGCTATCATCCAAAATCTTTATACAAGTATTATTACAGTTAATTTGCACTTCAAATAAAAATTTGCTTTTCACACACATTTTCAGAAAATTAGCAAAATGTGATTTGTTCCAAAGTCGGATTGTGGACCAGTTTTAAAATAAGCAAGTTCATAGTTGCCTCATGGGCAAGTTTTTACAAATGACCTTCCTTTCTTTCATTTAGGCGGACTTCAAAGCAAGGTTTTACGTAAGCACTTCTGATTTAACAGGATGCAGAAATTTCAAAGACCAGGCGACTAGACTAGAACATCAATGTTCCATTTCTACTTTGAATGTACAGAATGCTGCGCTTATGATGTAGTTGGCTAAGCACAAAATCCCCTATAGACACATTGTTGTTTTCAAGTGGATCTAATGAAAAGCACAATTTACAAGAATATATGTATAATCAAGCATTAAAGTTGGTGCTAATCTCATTTAATATTAAACCATTATGCCATAGGATGGGCCACACATAGAAAGAACTGGAGACGCTGGCCCAGGACCGCTCTGCCTGGAGGAACTTTGTTGATGACCTACCAGAAGGGGCGATAGGCGTAAGTAAGTTTGCCATATTTCGAATGACCTTCTTCTGATCATGCGCAAAATGGAAATAGGAACTGTCTTATATGGCACCTATTCATCAATAATAATAATCCGCTTTTATATAGCGCTTAATACATCAAAACGACGTGTCTATGCGCTTTACAGATATATTATTACCCCTGTCATTGGATTCAATCAGTCACTCCCGCATATTTCCCGCATATATTATTTCAGCATAGACGAAACTTCTTGAATGTTTGAGTGCCAGATCACACTACCAGTGCAATATCTATAGCTAGTCAGCAAGTACATACCTTTGATATTTGCATTATGCATTAAAAATAAAGAGTCTGACATAGTGAGACTACATTCACTCATGTACTGTGGCTGACAAAGATAGAAAGTTTGGAGTCTAGTCTTCACTCTAGACACAATGTAATTTGTTAAGTGTCAAATATGAGTCTGAGCTAATCTATTGCCAAGGTAATAATATGGTTTACATTTAATTTTCCAGCAATATGGAGTAAAGCTTGTTTATACGGCAACATAGGAAAGTCAAGTCAGGCAATCAGAGTAGTTTACAAGTTTCAGGGATGAGGAGCAACAAAAGATCAATGCAAAGACCCATAGGAAGCTGGTTGAGGCCAGCCACTATCTCGAAGGAGAACATGATAGGCCAGAAGCAGTCTCAGTTGCCAAAGAAAAAATTATTGAAGGTATGGACATCGTCGAGTAACGACAAAAACTCATCAAAATTGCCGAAAAGTCGCCTTTGGGCTGGAAGCTTGTATGAACGAGTATGAAGAGAATACCTTAACCAAAGACTCTGATGAGGAAACGTGTATGTTCAAGGCCGAGGCAAGAGCAGAAAGGCCAAGAAGTCAGAAAAATCAGAGAAGAGGCGTTACTTTCCTTATGTGGGAAACAGAGCTTACCTTTGAAGAGCCGTCAAGGTTCTACTGAGGGAACAAGGTCTCACACCAGGAAATACTTTTTTTTTTACAGGAGCCATTTTTCTCACCTGTCACAAATTTATGGGAGCCATTTTTCAATTTCCAAGAGCCATTTTTTTAATTTGCTAGAGCCATTTTTAAAATAAAAAAAGGAAACATATCATTTGTAATTATTATCATTTTAGACATGTTAAATTTGAAGTATTGTTGTTGTATTTTAATGTGCCATCCGTACTATTTCTTTATTTCTTTTACCAACAAAATTAATGATTGCAATAATGCCATTTGATTTAATGTGCCATCTCTACTATTTTTTTTACTAATAAAAGTAATGAATGATTTACTTAGATATATATTGCCATTTGTCTTTATTCAGTGCTATTGTAGAAAAATCTGATTGTCACATTTTAATGTGGCTGTGTGAGTGATCCTGAAACTTTGAAAGAAGAGATACAGAGAGGTTACTATACAACTGTAAAATAATTCATGAAAGGCTTGTATTCAATATGTTTTGTACAGTATCCAATAGAATAGAGTACACTTCTCATGGATTTTGATTACTAAATTAGCACAATTTGGTGTGCAGTTTCCTTTGGAACAAATGCTCAATGCTCATAATAAATGAGGAACGTGGTATGCCTCATAGCTGAATGCTTTTTCACGTGACTAGAGCCTGAAATGAACTGATCACCAAGCTCACAACTACCCCTTTCCGATGGGGACCGGAGCGAGCAGCATACGCACAACTGGCCTGGCAGTAGACCAAAAGCTTCAGTCTCTGTATTTTTGGTTGTTCCGCTGAACTGCGTTGGCTCACTCACCAATACATACCGTAAGTAACGGTGTATTAACCGCACCTTTTTCTCGGCGGGATATAAGCAAAAGTTGGGGGTGCGGTTTATCCACGATGACGGGTCTGAGCGCGCCCACGTAACCCCTCCCGAACATGTAAGAAGTCTGCCAGTTCACAACACATCGAGTGGCCGGGCGTAGCCGCCCAGGGCAATGTCGTTTAGAGGGGTATGAGCCGCGGGTAATGGGAAGCGATTATTACGATCTAATAATCAAATAGTATCCATAACAAATGCACCCACCTTCATGACACTAATTTTGACTTTATTCTCGATTCAAAGCAGCGAAGTGCCCTGGCTAAGTTCAAAGAGACGCCAAGCATTCTCGGTAATAATTTGTCACAGCTGAGCAAGAGCCGAGAGCTAGCTTGCGTTGTATTGTGGTTTTAGTGCGACTTAAGCTGGCGCTATTCATTTTAACCCCTTTTAAGTCCCGTTTCGCGCCAGCTTATTTTTTTCTTTCCTGTTTGCTTTTCATAAGATACCATGTACACCGTGCACCACGTATGAGAGAGACGGCACGAAGCCGTAAAACAACTGGAAAAAATGCCAATTTCTTTGTTTCTTGAACCTTCCTGTAATCCCGTATCCAAAATTCATACTAAGCCATCGAATGCTAGACAAATTCTGAAAGTGATTGTGAGGTTGTGATGCAAGAAATGTGAAAGACACAGTTCACAATTTGATAAGATGTACTGGTAGCGGTACCGTATCGAAGTTTGCAATGTACATGTACAAGAACGGCAGTGCTGTGTGTGTGTACACTGTGACTGTGAGGTGAGTGAGTGTGTAAGTGGCCAATATTGTCGGGACCTTTCTTTCTTGCTAACATTTGTAGATGAATTGATCAAGAACAGCAGATTTCCGCATACCGGTAATCTCTTTGAATACTTTGAAATCTTTAACTTAGTTTTTGTTTCTTCGTACCTCAAATATGCATGTAAATGTGAGAAGGATTTTTTTTTTTTTTTTTTTTTTAGTCCAAAGTTGGGGGTGCGGTTAATACACCGTTACTTACGGTAGACTGTAGACCTTGGAGGCCCGTACGTACATACAACGTATTAGCAGTAACGTTAGATCTAATATTCAGAAACCCGATTTTCCGATCGTTTTTTTGTTCATAAAATGTCACATTATGACAAAGAAATTACATCCATATTTACAAAAAAATGTATAAAATTCAGAAGTATCGTACCTTAGACTGCAGTTACCGCTAAATCCTTTCAAATGATATCGAAACATCGTCATCTTCGATCCTTTCGTTGGTCAACGTAAGTTGCCATCTTGGATGACGTCATCATCCTTACAGACGTATATTTACCAGTCGCTATATATATCGCGATTTGTGCCGCTGCTTTGCGCTTGTAATCTACGTGCGTGCGTTCGGAACTTGTCACTCACATTGATTCGCCAGGATATCGAAAATTCTAATTGGAAAGCCTTGATAAAAGCACACCTCATTGAACGTAGAGGGCAACAACACACAGCTGCCATTTCTTAATCTACCGTACGTACCGTACTAGTGCGCTCACTGTGCTGAGCTTTGTGAATGTGAATGGTACATTACGTGCACGTTATAACCCACGCACGAAGGGAAGACAGCGGACGTATGGCCGCGCTAGTTACTGTAACACAAGATCACGGGAGCGATTTTTTTTCCCGATCGCTCTCTCTATTTCAAGTGCGATTTCAAAGCTTACGAGAGCGAAATCGCTCAGCGCTCCCGTGTATTTTTTTCGCTGTCCCACACCAAGCTACACTTCAACCTACATGCCATTTGGTCAGACAATATCAAAGAATTGCAAGAAGCCTGTCATCTGCTTTTCCTGCCTAAAACCAGCATTCTAGTAGCTTCGCAGGCTAATCACCAAATAATGTGTATTTTGGGTGGTTTTTTGGTGTGTACTCGATAATTGCTATGGTTGCAAAGAGAGGATTGTAAGATTTATGTTGTGAAGGAGGATGAACTTTTGTGTAAAAGCGATATATACACGTTGCATACTTCACAATAAACATAAAAGAGGGTTGAAGATTCATTTCCATGACATTTGTTTCGGCGACATTTGCTCCGATGGAAAATAAAAGCACATTAACCCTAAAAGGACTGGGCTATTTGAGATGTATTGAGGACTGGCCCCTTCTGATCACGGCCGCAGTTTGTGCCGAAATTCGGCACGCACATTCTTTACTGCATAAACTACAAGCCAGCACAAAAAAAAATTCTGAAAATAATTATTTTTTTTATTCATTATGAATAAATATCAATTTTTATTCATGAAAAGCATTATTTGCAAATTGAACACCCAATTTCACCTCAAATGTAGAAAGCTAATTTTTTCCTTATGTATTTCTTTGTTTTTAGTATTTTTTTCTTGCGTATTTCTTTGTTTTTCGTCTTTTGTTTTTCATTGCTTTTTTAATAGAAATTATTAGACCATTTAACAACTAAATTAAACCCTAAATTAATTAAGCAGACTTTGTACAATTTTTTTTTTAAAGTCTAAAAAACAAGCCATTTTTGGCGTGACATTGTCTCGGAAAAAGTCACGTGGCGTCGCGATGCTACACCCGTATGTCGCGAATTTGGTCTCAAAAGTTGCGCGAGTCTTTAAAAAAAAAGGTCCAAAATTTTGCAGCGCTATCTTTTTTGCGTTTCGGAAATATCGCGTAAAGCCTCAAGGGGGGCCGGGGGGCCATCATGGCCCCCCCCCCCCACCGGGTTAAGCCAAACATAACACTTAACCTCCAAAACTAAATAAACCCTAATCCTAATCTTTCCATTATTCTGAATCAAACAGTCCATTATAATCTCTAACCCTATGCCCTATGAGATATTAGGAACGAGCAAATGTGGCAGGAGCAAATGTGTCATGTCACCAAAAATTCAGTGTGAAACATACCAAAATGTAGATCCATGAATGTTGATCTGAATCCCTCAGTATGTGGCATACCATCTTTGAAACATTCACATGATTTACAATCATCTGATGTTGATGGTACCTCAGGTTGGGACCCGCCCTCATCCAGTTCATCCAAACCAAGAGTTTCTTTGTCCATCTCACCTGTCAAGATATTGCAAAATATTGACTTGTTATTTTTTCTTTTTTTCATTTCATTTATTCTTCTACAAATCAATAATATACAAAATAAACAACTAATTCTGGTAGTAAAGTTAGATACTTATAAGTAGAAATGCAAAATGAAGAGTTTTTCATTCAAAGTGAAGTGACTTAAACTGAAGCATGAATTGTTATACATCTAGTCTTGTTCAAATATAGTAAGAGAAAACTCAGCAACACTGCTCAAAGTACCGAGACATTATTACCCCCTGATAATAAAAGCATAATATGCTTACAAGCTAAGTCTAATCATTCAAAATAGAGTTCACAAACTCATGACATAATTCATTTTCCGATTATGAAGTCGTAATCATACTTTATCATGAGTTTATCATAATTTTATGAGTGACGTTTAATGAAAATACATAAGAATTTGATGTCAGAGTTGTGTTTTTATACACAAAGACTATAGCAAAATAATAATAATGGCATTCTCTCTGCACACATTTTTCTTAAGTAATTATACTACACATTCCCTCATGTGCGTATCTGTGCTGTGGATTGTCAGCATACTACTAAATTTCTTGGTCTAGTTCTCAATATTTCATGTTTGTAAATTGTTCAGTGCAACTAGTTGAGTTCGGATTCAATTTGATAAAAGCATTTACTGCTCTAATATACTTACATATTTTTGCGGCCAGTATGGTCATGTGGTATTTGCCAAGTAAATGCTGTGACATGTTATGATCACTGTGAAAATACATATTACACACTTTGCATTGAAGATAATTGCAGCCCTAATGAAAGAGAGAAAAGAGAGAAAAAGAAGGTAAAATAGACCAATCCTCAATGCTCATTATAAACACTATATTCAACAATCAGTAATTAATACAGCCAAAATAAAATTTCAGGTAAAACTGATCCATTAACATGTTCTTTTTTTATGTCATACTCTCCACACTCCAAACAGTTTTAAGACATACAACATTCACAAATATACATGGGGTATTTCGATTTTCACATTTACTAGTAGAAAGACTGCTACATGCCTATAGTATGCTTTGTGTTCATGACATAAAAAGAAAGTCAGTTGTCAGCATCACGAAACACAGAGCACGTATTATGTTCCTGCTATCCAGGTGAAAGACATTAATTGAGGGAAATGAAAATTCATAACTTTCTTACTATCTTTCCATTGTGTTTTGTTAAAACATATACTAGGGTACTGTTTCAAAACGTTTTGCTATAACAATAAATTTACAATCTTCCAATTAGATTGAAGACTTTAAGTAATTTTTAACTGTTATCGCAAATTTTTTATTGTAACAAGTTTTATGAAACGGGCCCCTGTCTGCTGCTCTGCCATTTTTGCCTCTTGAAACAATTTCCCATCTTAGTTATTTCCTCTTTGATCAAGGGATACTTACCAGAATATCATTCTTGCTCATGTTTGATACATGTTCACTCATCGCTTCATCACTTCCTACAGAGTAAGATAAAGAAAACAAAATTCAAATATCACACACACACACACAAATAAACAACTGAGTAGCCCCTACAATACATCTGTTGGACTTGGTTGAAAGACACAGTTCCCTAACACCCCCCCCCCCATTTGTTTAGGGTTTTAAATAACAATTAAACTTCAAATTCAAATTTATATGATATTCCAAATATGTAATAAAACAGAGACAATACTATCAAAACAATCAACTTCAAGCTGAATGAAAGCAGTTGCAGTAAACACTCGATTTAAAGAGAAAGACTTTAAAAGAGAAAGACTTTAAAACCAAGGAAAATTGTCACCATTCTGGATCTAGATCTGGCACAGTAAACTGAACTTTGTGAAATCATGAAATCTAAGCTGAAACGATCAAACTAACGATTGCAAAAAAAAAGATAAACACACCTGGGACGATTTATCATTATTGCTGGGGAAAAAGACCCAACAATTTGGTGAAAGCTCATGCTTAATATATCTCAGCAAATAACACGATTTTTTCCACAATAATCTGGCATATACTTTATTCATACAAACAGTCACTTCTGTTGTCATTTTATCAAATTCTGTATGAACTCATTTTGAAATCTTTAAGAGCGGTAACCAACATGTATGCAAAGAAAATAATGATGTGGGGATCTACATGTACAAAGGCAATGTTGACTTATCAAGGAGTCGAAAACACCAAATTAATAAATTGAATGTACAGTTGATTTGTTCACTTGATTATGATCAATGTTTTCAAACATAAAAATATGCCATATATATATATGCCAAAATATGTAATTACATATCAAGCACAGAACTTTCCGTTACAGAGCCTAAGTCAAAATAAATCATACAAGGCTTTATTTTAACAGCACATTTGAACAGTGACAATGGGAATAATAGAGAAAAAAAGAATTACCAGTGAAATTTCTGACAGAATTTTGAGTTTGTTTCTTGAGGAAAGCCTGACAGCTGGATGATTCTTGGTATTCCTTGATTTCTTTGATGTATCTCTCCTTATCCTTCTTCTCCATGTCCAGGTATTTCTTCTTCACATCCGCTGCTAGACCATTCCACATCTTACCCAAGCTAGATGAAATCTTACGACCGACCAGCTCAGGATGACTGGCACGGAACCCTTCTCTCTGCTCAGCAAGAAACATAGCGTACCTACAATTGACAGGGTTGGTTACATTTCACTCATTAAGCCTAGATGAAGCCTACAAGTTTCTATATTAATATTCTCAAATGTTCTATTTCAGATTACCGTTCACTGTATCTATCATCAATATAAAATAATGGATAGTGCAACAACATGCTTTTTTGAGGCCACCCGGAAACACTGAAAAGTATTCCAAAGGCTTAAGTGCACAAAGTTCCACATTTTTTTTCTCTTGCATGTGCATGTTGTTATAGTTGTTGGTATAACCCAATTTACTGCTACATTGTACACGGACGAATAAAGCAAATGAATTGTATAAGTAATTAAACATATATGTTCTTGCAAAACAAGAAAAATCCATTCCATGTACGTTTTACATTTTCGGAGACTCTCAAGGCTAAGGCAAGGGCATGGTTTAGACCAAGGAAACATCTGTAAGCCAAGCATTTTAACATTTAAACACTGGACTCAATGGACTGTACCCAATATTGCATATATGTACAGCATCCATTATTCAGGTTCTTTTCCAGTTCTTGGTGTTAACTCGTAATATATATGCTCCAACGCTATGATGTTTATGTGCATTTATTTGAATTCTACTTACGCCGATGATGGTGGTCTGGGAGCTTTAGCCATCTCAATGATATTTTTCTTTCTCTTCTTTCCCTTTGGCCAGCCTCCTTTTCCTTTCTTCTTCTGTAAGAAATCATAAACAAAGGACAGCATTTTGAATTAAGTGACCATTAAAATATAAAGAAAGATCCTGGCATTTACACGATCATTATAATTATCATTCTCATCAATGTCATCATCATCATCATCACTAAAATCATCATTGCCATCACCATCATCATCATCATCGTCATCACCATCATCACCATTTACAACATCATTATTGTAATTATCACCATCACCATCATCCACATCATCATCATCATTTTCATCATCACCATAACACCATCATCATCATCATGATCATCATCATCAATCGTCATCCTCATCCTCCTCCTCATCACCACCATCATCATTATCATCATCGTCGTCACCATCATCATCATTATCACCCTCATCATTGTCATCCTAATAATCCTCATCAACATGATCATTATTATCATCTTCCTCCAACTCAACATCATCATCACTGTCCTGATAATCATAACTTTGGTACATACACATCCAAGCTCAGAAAACAATTGATTAGAGACCATTTCATCAACTAAAAATGTTTTAACATAATATTACTGTTTAACAAGAGTGGGGAACTACTCAAATTTCTAGGATATTCTCTATAATGCAACAGAAGAAAAGAAAAAAACTGTAAAAGGAAAGCACCTCGGTTACTGCAGGTGGTTTCTCTTCTACTTCCGGTTTAGGGGCTGAGGGTACGTCTGATGCCATGTCAACAGTCACAGAATCTACCGGTTCCACTGGTTCAACCAACTCCACTGGTTCTACCGATTCCACTGGCTCGTCATTCGTTGCTAGGGCAACATCATCATCTTGTGCCATGGCAACCAAGTTCTCCCCATCTTGGGTACAGACCACATATCCTTGGCGGATAACAAGCTGACCTGTGAAATCAAATATTATGAAAGAGAGAATGCATAGAATGCAAATCGCGGAGACTTAGCCGTTTCTGTTGCAGATCCAGGATTTTGAAATACAGGTGGCGCAAAGAAAAAAATTTGAATTTGAATCGAGGGGGTGCGATTTATAATTTTATTAAAATTCAGCTATATCAATATGTATGTTCAGTGGATGATTCTGATGATATAGAGGAGCGTGGGGCTGAGTGTTCCTCTCATCCCCGCGCCTCTGTTTGGATCCACCACTGGCTGTATTATGTGACTAATAATGGCCTTTCATAGGTGTACCTGAAGATTGAACTTGTATGTATTAGGATAGAGCATACCTGTTGGGTGTTTCAGAAAGCTGGGTGGTGTTTCATAAAGCTGTTTGTAAAGTTACGCACAACTTTACCCACGACTGGAACCTGTTCTTAGGCGCTATATCAGTTACATAGGGATATAGCATTTAGCACAAGAAAGGGTCACCAGTCGTGCGTAAAGTCATTCGTAAATTACGAACAGCTTTATGAAACGGGACCCACTGATAGTAAGTTACAAGTGACTTAATACGAATGACTGGTGATCCTTTCTTCTGGTAAATGGTATACAACAAATTTCCATTGATGTTGATTTAGCGCCTCAGAAAGGACCACCAGTCGCTCGTAAAGTTGCTTATAAATATCTTCCAAACAGCTTTATGAATCCTTACCTGGTTACATTTGATATTTTAATAAGAAATGATACTTAACTCCCACACTCATAACTGTCGATAACAGTTGAATATCCTTAATGAGTAGCAGGAAGGAACATAGGGACGATGAATCCTATATGCATACCTGTACTGGAGAGTTCAACACTTGGTACCCCTACAACATTGATTAGGTTGACCGAGTCATTGCTACTCTCTAGCTCTCCTACATTGCTACTGGCCTGTTCAACAGTCTGTACAAGCTTTGCTAACTCATGAGTAGGGATCTGGCACGTGACTGGGATCTCTTGTCCTTCGTTAGGTTCTACCACCCTGTCATCGCCACCGACCAATATCTCAGAATCAGGTTCAAGCAGCGAGGAGGATGGTACTGAATCATCTACATCCGTCTGCAGGGTATCAATGATGTTCATAGATTCTCCATCACCACCTATGAAATAGAAACCCAGAAGATGTAAACCATGGTCACATTATTTTAAAGACACTATCAAACAATGCAAGCTAACGATGTAAAAACTGTTTTGTAATTTTTGCAAAGATTTACCCCCCCCCTGCCCCAACAAAGATCTGAAAGTTTTGAAGTTTATTAAGGTAAGTTTAAGACTAAAAAATAAAAGAGAAAAGGCAGTAAATATGGTCAGTTTATGAAAGGCAAAAATGTGTAATCAAGTAAGAAGAGCCAGGACATTTAGCTAATTATTGGATAGCTGTATGAATAATAAAAAAACTAACCTGGTCCTAGTTCTGCATTGCCAACTAAGCTTACTGTGTTGGTATTTGCAGTGAAAACCACATTGGTACCCCTTGGCATAGAAGACAATGGGTTGTCTTGAACCTCCAAGATCTCCATCCCTAACTGAGTCTGATTACCAAGACTACTAGTCCTTACAACCTCCTTCTCACTAAGAGCACCCAACCCCGCGACCAGATTGATGCCAACAGACAGTCCATCACCATCCTCCTGTATCTCCCTATTCATGGATTCACCAATGATGATGGCAGGTCCACCAGACATCACCCTCTGTTGATTAAGACTCTCCGGTAAGGTCTGGAAGATATTGGTGACGGCCCGTAAAGACTCTGGACTGATGACGGTACCAGTAAGCAACCCTCCCGGGCCACTTGATAGCCGTCGGAGGTTGGAGCTGATGTCTGAGAGGGTGACATGACCGATGCTGGTGGATGCAGCTCCAGTGGTGAGAGAGTCTGTTTGGATGGTCTGATGAGCATTAGAAAAAGAGGCTACCAACCTGGAAATACAAGAACACACACGAATTTAAAAAATAAATCAATACACTTTACACAACCACTAAAGAAACTTAAGCCTCTTTTGCAAAATAAAAATACTTTTTTTTTCACAAAATGGTCTAGGGAATATTAGACGGCTGAAATCCGTCTGTTTGGTGTTTTTAAACATTTTTAAAAACCTTTTTTGTTTCTCCTCCTTCACAGATGGCTAGCCATCTAGCTAATAGTGTGAGGAACTTAAAACCCATAGGTTTAATGTTTTATTCCCCTAAAAACCAAGGTTCTGATTTCACATGATTGATACAAGTTTATTTTGTTATAAAATTACACCATGGTGTTGATTACTAGATTCTGATTACCCCTAAAAATTCAATCATGTATATTACTATATCTAACCACCAAGGGTAGATGGACATCAGCTGCAGCCAAAAGTCACTCAGAAGAGAGCCGCTGGTAAGTTTGACAGCCAAGTTCACAGGAGTCAAGATCATGAGTACACTAACTGGACAGACTAAGCTCAGACACCATACATGTATGCACAAAGCACTCCCTCATGTATGCTCTTCTACATGTACATGCAACTGTGATACATGTAGGCAGACACTTTTCAGTACTGCCCATTTGTATGACGGACAAGTCCAAGGTAGGCCTAATGTCCTCTCTTCGAAGGAAGACAAGATTATAATTCCAAAATTCTTAGGCCTTTTTGCACTTCGATGTGATCATGTCATAGTATATACTATCCACAAGTGATGTTGTCGTTTGTTGGTAATTAATGGCGACCAGTCATACTTGATTATTACTGCCAACTTGTTACTATCCTTCTTTCTTATTTCATTTTTGACAGGTTCAGAGGTGTGATAATTATTTACCGTTGTTAGTCAGGGCATTATCATCGATCTTGGCAAAGAAAAAAAGGGCTTCAAAAAACTTGCCGATGTTTACGTCGCCATCTTGTCCTCTTGACTTTGTCCTTTGCCCACTCACACGTATTGCGAGGTTAGTATTAGTATACTAACCTCGCACCATGAACCGTGTTTGGCAGTGGATTTCTAACTAGTGGGTTGCACTTCTGGTGTCCACAACACACGACTTCTATGGCTTGATTTTTCTGTGCGCGGCAGCATGTAAGGAACCCTTAAGTGTCCTTCGCCAAGCTACAAGATGGCGACGTAAACATCGGCAAGTTTTTTGCCCATCTGACTTCTCCAAATAATTTTCTCGTTTTTTAAATGAATTTTTGTATAAAAATGAAATCAATATTGTATAAATGTCGGAAGACGGAAATGAAGTTGTATACCATTTACATGATTTAGATTTTAGGGCTAGATCTTTATAGAAGTAGAAATCTCGTTGGCAAAAAATTCCATTTTTTTTGGGGGGGGTACACGCACATGAATGGCACGCAATCCCTGGCTCCATGGAGAGTAAGCACACGTAATTAGTCACTTATTCAATGAACAAGATTATGATATAACCTTGTTCTCTGTTATTAGTACTCCAAATAAGGTTGGCAATGTTTGGGCCGTTTGGCTTATTTTCTCTTTGACACTGTCAGATTCCATTACAGCTAATCATCATAATTAACTTGGCTCTTAAGTAAATTTGATTCTGTTTATTATTTTTCTATATGAAAAATAGAGATTAAAAAATGAAAATTTTCTTGCCATATTGCTTTCCACCAATACATTATTACATAGACTAGAGGGGGTACAAAAAATGCTCAAAATTCAAGTTTTCACCATCTGATGGTGAATACAAAAATTATTCCCAAGTTACTTTTAAAAAATAAATAAAAAAATTGCATCTGGAATTGGGAATTAGTATTTTTGGTCACAAAACTCAAAAGCGTTATTTTAATGATTTTTTAATAAAGTGTGTGTTGTGTACTGCATTGACCATGTTGACATGATTGACATTGGTCATTGTCCATAATCATGACATGATATTTCTTAGACATGTATGATGTAGATTTCCACATGCAGAATGGTCATGATGGTTGCAGTGACTGAGTGAGCAAGTGCCGGTGCATTAGTGAATCAGGCCTAGCTCAGCTGATAACACGACACGCCTAACGTACGGTACCAGGTAGACCAAAAGCTTTGGTCTCTGTTATTTTGGTTGTTCAGCTGAACTCCGTTGGCTTCACTCACCAAATACAGAGACCGAAGTTCTAGCGCGATCTGTACAGGGGACTAAGTTCGGATAAAACAGGAAGTGAAGTTGTGCGACACTACAGCCGAGGTAAGTCACTGTTTTTGTTCCTTTTAACTTGATTTTTCCCCGTTTTTTTGCAATTAATGCCAAAAGGGAATATTAATTTGCATTTCAGTCATGTTAATTTTCAAAATTTGTATTCATTAAAGACAAAAATTGAAGAGCCCCGACGGGGGGATTTTGCATTGTACGTCCCCTAATGGTGGCTGCACGATAGCGAGCCGTCTGTGTACGAGGAGAAATTAAAAAAATAAAAAAATGTTTAAAAACTCCTCGAAACAGACGGTTGCAAAATCGTGATATAGGCCCCGCTCGAGAAAAACTTGTAATCGATCATACCTCAATATCTAGGTTGCTAACTTCAGCTCAATATATATACTCGTGATATAGGCCCCGCTGCTGTGTTGAATGGCTCAGAATGTCCGTTCGCGGGGCCTGTTTCACGAGTATAATACTATAATCGTTATATAGGCCCCGCACTACGGCACTTCAGGCACTCCAACACAGTAGTGGGGCCTATATCACGAGTATATTATTAAGCTTGCATCCTAAGATAGTCGCGAAACTGGCCCCGTCCAATGCGCCTTTTCCAGCATTCGCACGTGTGTGGGGCTCGGATGACGGCTATTAGTATACTCGTTATCGAGGCCCCTTGCACTGTTATATCATGGAAAATAACGTGGTCCTGGGGCTTGTTTCCCCGGCCGGTGAGAATTATCATGGGCGGCGCTGGAGGGGGGGGGGGGGGAGGGCCTCCAATTTATTTTCCAAATAAACAAGGAGAGAGAATAATAAAAATGTGTATGTATTTATTTCAATCTATTTTAATCGATAAATTAATCATTTAATTGATTTGTTTTCAGTTTTTTTTTCTTTTGTGATATAGAGAATAAGAGGTATCATTCGTTTTTAATTATTTCTATGTGTGGAAGTTCAATCATTTCAATCTATTTTAATTGATTAATTAATGTATTTATATTGATTAATTTAATGTATTTATATTGATTAATTTAATGTATTTATATTTATACATTAATCATTTAATTTATTTGTTTTCAGTTTTTTTGTCTTTTGTGATGTAGAGAGTCAGAGGTATCATTCGTTTTTAATTCTTTCTATGTGTGGAAGTTCATTTATTTATTTATTTATCAATCTATTTTAATTGATTGATTAATGCATTTATATTTATTCATTAATCATTTAATTTATTTGTATTAATATTTTTCCTTTTGTGATATAGAGAGCCAGAGGTATCATTCGTTTTTAATTCTTTTTATGTGTGGAAGTTCATTTATTTCAGTCTATTTTAAATAATTGATTAATCAATGTATTTATATTGATTAATTAATGTTTTTATATTTATTCATTAATCATTTAATTTATTTGTTTTCAGTTTTTTTGTCTTTTGTGATGTAGAGAGTCAGAGGTATCATTCGTTTTTAATTCTTTTTTTGTGTGGAAGTTCATTTATTTATTTATCAATCTATATTAATTGATTAATTAATATATTTATATTTATTCATTAATCATTTAATTTATTTGTATTTTTTTTGTGATATAGAGAGTCAGAGGTATCATTCGTTTTTAATTCTTTTTATGTGTGGAAGTTCATTTATTTCAGTCTATTTTAAATAATTGATTAATCAATGTATTTATATTGATTAATTAATGTTTTTATATTTATTCATTAATCATTTAATTTATTTGTTTTCAGTTTTTTTGTCTTTTGTGATGTAGAGAGTCAGAGGTATCATTCGTTTTTAATTATTTTTTTGTGTGGAAGTTCATTTATTTATTTATCAATCTATATTAATTGATTAATTAATATATTTATATTTATTCATTAATCATTTAATTTATTTGTATTTTTTTTGTGATATAGAGAGTCAGAGGTATCATTCGTTTTTAATTCTTTTTATGTGTGGAAGTTCATTTATTTATTTATTATCTATATCTATTCATTATATATATATATATTTTGTTATCTGAGACGCGTGCGTAGGCCTATAGTCCGGGGGCTGGGAGAGTTTATTCAGCTGATCGGGTACAAAAGGTTTGATGGTCCCAAGATGTTGGCATGATATCAGTGGTCAAGAAAATGTGTTGCTGCCGGGTCAAATCCTGTACGGAAGGCCCACAGGGCCCCATTTTTGTCGGCCATCTTGAATTTTTCATGAAAATCAATTATTTTCATATTTTTGCACAAACAATGGAAAAATATTAAATAAATACGCATTTTACATTGATTCAGACAGTAGAAATCGATTGCAAGTGTTTTTAGGACAGTCCGGTTAATATTTTTTGAAATATATAAGAATTTATGCAAAAATTTTCATGTTTTTAGGCAAAAAATTGCATGTGCATTGATATCTTTCTGTTTTCTCATTAATATCAGCAATCAATGCAAAATATCAGCATTCAACACGAAAGAGAATATATTAACGAGAACATTGATATGCTTCATGACAGTACTAATGTCTTAACTTGCTTAGATATAGGGAAAATACCTCCATATGCATTCCCCGATATTGCAATAAAATGACACCAAAAAGCAACCTCCGTCACTAGTCACACTAGTAAGACCGATTTCAATGCGCTCGCTAGCTTGCCTTTCAAAAGAGTACAATAGACTCAATCGGTCTTGCCTCGCCTTTGTTGGTGTGACTAGCACGCATTAATGCATGTAAAGAGCGTCGCGATAGAAAAGTTTATATTACATTATGGCTATGAGGGCAAAAGGCGTTTTCTTTTATACATTTAAGCAACTTTTATGTTAATGAAACCTCTTGGAAAAGTTAGAGGAGGGATTGCTCTGCATGTCGCAAGCAATTACATTCGGACACCTCAAAACATAGTCCCGCAAGAGCCTGTCGAAGGTATCCCACCCTTATCCGAAGCTTGACAACTAAAATATCTTGCCTTTTGGAGCCCTCAGTGTGGCAAAATGATGCTTCGGTTAGGTAAAAAAACAACTTTTATTTTCTTGAAATCACTTGGAGACGAAAGAGTAGGCTTTTCTCCATCAGCTACATTTAAAGTAGTGAGGGCACAACAAACCCTCTCAGGGGGCTGCCCCGGGTCACCCATCCCGTTTTTTCGTATTTTGCCCATTTCTTGGAAAATTCGTCATTTTGGAGCCACATTGATGAGAAAAGGTGTTTCTACTATGTAATGAAACCACTTTTATTGTTAAAACCACTTGAAGACAAAAGAGTAGACTTTTTTCTATCTGTTACATATAAAGAATTACTGGAAAATGGAAGCCACCCCCGTCAGTGGGATGCCGAAAACACTATCTCCCTTTTTTCCGTATTTTGCAAATTTATGGAAAAATCTGCAAATTTGGAGCCCCCACTGAGGCTAAAGGGTGTTTCTGCTAACAAGCAATAAATTTTCTTGTCTTAAAACCACATGGAGACAAAAGAGTTGGCTTTGTTCTATCAGTTACATAATAAGAAGTGCTTGTACAGCAAAGCCTACCCCCGTCAGGGGCTCCTGAAATTACCTACCCCTTTTCTGTATTTTACATTTTTTATTAGAAAATCTGCGAATTTGGAGCCCAAATTGGGGCAAAAAGAGGTTTCTCCTAAATAGCAAAACACTTTCCTTGTCTTAAAACCACTTGGATGCAAAGAAGTAGTATTTTTCTATCTGCTACATTATAACGAAGAACCGCCACATCGAAGCCTACCCCCTCAGGGGGCATCTGAAATCACCCAACCCCTATTTCGCATTTTTCTAGGAAAATTCACCATTTTGGAGCCCCAATTGAGACCAACGGCGTTTCTGCTTTGCAGAAAGTCATTTATATTGTTTTGTACCTCGTGGGAGACAAAAATGTATGATTTTCTTCATCAGATTCATTTGAAGACGCGCTCTCACACTGAAGCATACCCCCGCCAGGGGCTCCCGAAATCACCCACCCCTTTTCCGTATTTTTACCTTTTGATTAGAAAATCTGCGAATTTGGAGCTAACTTTGAGGCACAAAGATGTTTCTCCTTAACAGCAAAATACTTTCATTGTCTTAAACCACTTGGATGCAAAAAGTAGTATTTTCTCTATCTGCTACATTACAACGAAGTGCTGCCACATCGAAGCCTACCCCCTCAGGGGGCAGCTGAAGTCACCAAACCCCTATTTCGTATTTTCCTAGGAAAATTCCTAGGAAAATTCATTTGAAGACGTACTCACACAAAGAAGCCTACCCCAACAGAGGCTGCCAAATCCCCCACCCCCTTTTGCCTATTTTCCCACTTTATTGAATAATTCGCAATTTTTGAACCCTTGTTCAGGTAAATTACCATTCCTGCTATATAATGAAGCCAAATTATTTTTTGAAGCAACTTAAAGATGAAAGAATAGGCTTTCTTCTACATGCAAAAAACGTGCTGGCGCATCGAAGCTACTCAATTCCAGGGCAGCTGAAGTCACCCCCACCTTTTTGCCTATTTTCCTTCTTGATTGGAAAATTCGCAGTGTTTAGCCCCATTGATGCAACAAGGTATTTCTGCTATCAAGTAAAACCATTTTTTTTTCAACTCCCCTGGGCTTGGGGATGAAAGAGTAGGCTTTTTAAATAAAGAAGTGCTGCATGGCACATCGACGCCTACCCTCTTCAGGGGCTGCCGAATATAAAGTCACCCGATCCTGTTTGTCTATTTAGTCTAATTATTAGAAAATTCATAATTTTGGAGTCGCCATTGAGGCAAATGGCGTTTCTTATACAATAGTAAAGTCACTTTATTTTTTCAAACCACCTGGAAATTAAAACATTTTTTTTTTAAATATCAGCTTCATATAAAAATATGTTGGCACATCGATGCCTACCCTCTTCAGTTTTTCCAAATAGGCAGATTTTTCCCATAAATTGGCAGAATACGGGAAGGGGCCGGGTGACTTCAGGAGCCCCCTGAGGGGGTAGGCTTCTATGTGCCAGCACTTCGTTATGTGTAGCAGATAGAAAAATATCAATTTTTCCTATCCAAGTGGTTTTAAGACAATGAAAGATAGGAGGAACATCTTTTTGCCCCTATGTGGGCTCCAAATTCTCAGATTTTCTAATAAAAAGGTAAAATGCGGAAAAGGGGTGGGTGATTTCTGGAGCCCTTGGCGGGGGTAGGGTTTGCTATACCAGCACTTCGTTATATGCAACTGATGCTATGATAAATGCTATTCTTTTGTCTCCAAATGGTTAAAGACAATGAAAGTGGTTTGATATACATAGGGGAAACATCTTTTTGACTCAATATGTGCTCCAAATTTGAAGATTTTCTAATAAAAAAGGTAAAATACAGAAAAAAGGGTGGGTAATTTCAGGAGCCTCTGACGGGGGTAGGCTTTACTGCACCAGCACCTCTTATTATGTAACTGATATAAGAAAGCCAACTCTTTTGTCTCCATGTGGTTTTAAGACAAAAAAACGGATTGATTTTTAGCAGAAACACCCTTTAGCCTCAGTGGGGGCTTCAAATTTGCAGATTTTTCCATAAATTTGCAAAATACGGAAAAAGGGGATAGTGTTTTCGGCATCCCACTGACGGGGGTAGCTTCCATTTTTCAGTAATTCTTTATATGTAACAGATAGAAGAAAGTCTTCTCTTTTGTCTTCAAGTGGTTTAAAACAATAAAAGTGGTTTCATTAAGCCCCTTTCACAATTGACGTACGACCTGTTTACGACCACCTGCAACAGTTTTTTCTTGTTGTTGCACGATCGATCCCATGGTGTCTTGCGAGCACTCGCAGTCGTTGTAGACGATCGCACAAACTCGAGGTGGTCGGAGGTGATCGTGACTGGTCGCATCTGAACTTTGAACATGTTCAAAATCCAAACGCGATCAAATACGATTGATTCACTCGCAACAGGTCGTACCATCGGTCGGGCGATCATCGTGTGAGTGTTGTTCAACGTTGTACGACTTGGTGCGAGAGGTGGCACAACTAAGTATAGTCGCATTTAGTCGACTGGAGGTCGTACAACACTTGCACATGTGCTGGAGACCTACAGAGACCAGTCTTGCGACTGGGTGCGATAATATGAGACTGTTGCAAGACCGATCGAAATTACGGCTTACTACATTCCACTACCGTTGCATTCGCATGTATGCGACCGTTCAGCCCCTTTCACAATTGACGTCCGACCAGTTTACGACTGCCTGCAACAGTTTTTTCTTGTTGTTGCACGATCGATCTCTTGGTGTCTTGCGAGCACTCGCAGTCGTTGTAGACGGTCGCACGAACTCGAGGTGGTCGTGACTGGTCACATCTGAACTTTGAACATGTTCAAAATCCGAACGCGATCAAATACGATCGATTCACTCGCATCAGACCGTACCCGGGGTCGTACCATCGGTCGGGCGATCATCGTGCGAGTGTCTTTCAACGTTGTACGACTTGGTGCGAGAGGTGGCACAACTAAGTAGTCGCATTTACTTGACTGGAGGTCGTGCAACACTTGCACATGTGCAAGCGACCTACATGTACAGAGACCTGTCTTGCGACTGGTTGCGATAATAATATGGGCCATAAGACTGTTGCAAGACCGATCGCAACGGCTTACAACATTGCACTACCGTTTCATTCGCATGTATGCGACCGTTCCACTCGCAATCCCTCGTGCAACACTCGCATGTGATCGCACGAGCACAATAAGAGTATATGCGACTTACTCGTGCATCGGGGTTTACTGGTTGTTTTGTTGTACGACAGCTGTTGCAACTGTGAAAGCCTCTGTGCGATCTTATGAGATGACTAGCGATTGATGCCTGTTGCAGCCTGTCGCACGACCAAAAGGTCGCAAATGGTCGTACGTCAATTGTGAAAGGGGCTTTACATAGCCGAAACACTTTTCTCATCAATGTGGCTCCAAAATGACGATTTTTCCAAGAAATGGGCAAAACACGAAAAACGGGATGGGTGACTTGGGGCAGCCCCCTGAGAGGGTAAGCTTTGTTGTGCCCTCACTTCTTTAAATGTAGCTGATAGAGAAAAGCCTACTCTTTTGTCTCCATGTGATTTCAAGAAAATAAAAGTTGTTTATTTACCTAACCGAAGCATCATTTTGCCACATTGAGGGTTCCAAAAGGCAAGATATTTTAGTAGTCAAGCTTCGGATAAGGGTGGGGTACCTTCGACAGGCTCTTGCGGGACTATGTTTTGAGGTGTCCGAATGTAATTGCTTGCGACATGCAGAGCAATCCCTCCTCTAACTTTTCTAAGAGGTTTCATTAACATAAAAGTTGCTTAAATGTGTAAAAAACGCCTTTTGCCCTCATAGCCATAATGTAATATACACTTTTCTATTGCGACGCTCTTTACATGCATTAATGCGTGCTAGTCACACCAACAAAGGCGAGGCAAGACTGATTGAGTCTATTGTACTCTTTTGAAAGGCAAGCTAGCGAGCGCATTGAAATCGGTCTTACTAGTGTGACTAGTGACGGAGGTTGCTTTTTTGTGTCATTTTATTGCAATATCGGGGAATGCATATGGAGGTATTTTCCCTATATCTAAGCAAGTTAAGACATTAGTACTGTCATGAAGCATATCAATGTTCTCGTTAATATATTCTCTTTCGTGTTGAATGCTGATATTTTGCATTGATTGCTGATATTAATGAGAAAACAGAAAGATATCAATGCACATGCAAATTTTTGCCTAAAAACATGAAAATTTTGGCATAAATTCTTATATTTTTCAAAAAATATTAACCGGACTGTCCTAAAAACACTTGCAATCGATTTCTACTGTCTGAATCAATGTGAAATGCGTATTTATTTAATATTTTTCCATTGTTTGTGCAAAAATATGAAAATAATTGATTTTCATGAAAAATTCAAGATGGCCGACAAAAATGGGGCCCTGTGGGCCTTCCGTACAGGATTTGACCCGGCAGCAACACATTTTCTTGACCACTGATATCATGCCAACATCTTGGGACCATCAAACCTTTTGTACCCGATCAGCTGAATAAACTCTCCCAGCCCCCGGACTACTAGGTCCTACGTTGATACAGGCTCGTACATTTCATTTATTTTTATTCATTCTGTAAGTTCTTGTGGATATACAAAATGATGACGGCAATCATTATAAAGCTCAGAATATCTACTCTTTCACCTGGTATTTACCGAAGATTCCTCGATCATTCAGGCATGAATGACTTTAACAATTTGAAGAAAGTATAGATATACAATCTAAATTTAAAAATAATCGTTTACCTTTTTTAATTAGTCGTAGTTGAAGGGTGTTATAACCTTATTTTTTGTTACATAAAAGGAATATATATTTTATTTAAAGGTCAAGTTCACCCCAGAAAAATGTTGATTTGAATAAATAGAGAAAAATCAAACTCGCATAACGCTGGCAATTTCATCAAAATCGGATGTAAAATAAGAAAGTTGTGAAATTTTAAAGTTTCACTTATTTTTCACAAAACAGTGATATGCACAACTCATTTGCTTGCAAATGATACAGTTGATGATGTCCCTCGCTATTTCTTTTGTTTTTTTATTGTTTGAATTATACAATATTTCAATTTTCACAGATTTTACAATAAGGGCCAACGTGACTGAACCATATATTCCACATGTTCAGGGAGGATTTAATCATTGTTTCACTTGACAATGAAAAAATTGGAAAATATATTTCATATAATAAAATACTAAAGAAATACTGATTGGGTGGCGTCATCAGTTTCCTCATTTGCATACCGACCTGGATGTGCATATATAACTATTATTTTGAATTAAACTTAACTTCGAAATGTTATAACTTTCTTATTTTGCATCCGATTTTTATGAAATTTTCAGCGTTATGATCGTTCGATTTTCCTCTTTTTATTCAAATCAAATTTTTTGGGGTGGACTTGTCCTTTAAATTAATTTTTTTATTCATGTATTTGTTTGTATTAAACTTGTTGTTTTATTTGATATTAGACCAACAATTATCGTTAATTTCTCTTTTTTGTGTATGGATTTGATCTCTCTCTCTACACCGTATATTATTATATATATAACAAACTATATTTTGTTACCTTATAATACCACTGAAGCCAATACGTGAAACGTTTATATATATATATATATATATAGAGAGAGAGAGAGAGAGAGAGAGAGGGGGGGCCTAATACATTACTATTTCAAGTTCTCCTTCGTATTGCTTCACTTATTCATTTCCTGGTTTATTCATTTATTCGTTCATGTTTGTGCTGTTTTGGAAAAAAATGTTGTCTATTAATTGACACGATAGGCCTACCCCGAGAGGGGGCAGTATACCCTGACGTGAAGTTGATGATAATTAAAGCAGAAACTAGAAAAAATATTCTTAAAGGTTTGCTGAAAATATATTTTTTTAATTGCCACGCATTTTGGTTAAGAAGTTCGCTATTCTCTAATCAAATATTTCCATTCTCACACTTTAATTAGTGTTTATTATATTAAATTGTATTCTACTCATTAATGTAATGAATGACTTGCTAAGATCAATTGTAATGTCACTTTCACCTGCCCAGTAACCTGCACAATCAAGGTACTAATGGATAATTTGTTTTTCTGTTCCAATCATGAAGAAGCGAAAACGAAAATCAGCCCCTTAGTTTGGGGTTTTTGGAAACCCCCATAACGAAATCACAACGAGAATAACGTGTTATGATTTGGTTTTTGTATATCAAAAAACAGAAAAATTAAATTAAATTTTTTTTTGCCGCTTTATCTGATTTCTCATTCTAAATTTGTGTATTTATATATATATAAAAAAAGAATATCAGAACATGCCACGATTCGTGACCTCACTGTCAACTAAGTATATGTATGATGCAACTGCATGAAAAACAGCGCCTATAGAATTGTTGGATGTCGCCTAGCAACAGGATACTATGTAAGTGGTAATTAAACTACATGTAAATCGATGTAAAATATTGATATTTACAGATGAATCCAACATGACCAAGCACTATAATTTTGGTTATATATCCTAAATATAATGCTAATCAAATAAAGCTAATTTCTTACCCTCCAGAAACTATTAGACGAAACTGACAAGTTAACAAATGTCACTTAAACACAACAGTCATATCATTTCGTCTTCAAGAAATATTATTTTACAAACAAAGAAGTTTATGAAGCATGATCTGATTATTAAATCAAGAATTATGTAAATCTCAAATATAGAGAAATAAAAAAATATCCACGCAAATCATGTTCGATAAACGATCAAGCAGGGCACTGGGAACGATTTTTAGTAGGGTGTGCTGTGGGTTTTGTTTGAAAAAATGGCAAAAAAGAAGAAAAAACATTACACTCCAAGATGATGGGGATTTTGGTAAAAATTATTGCTCCTAAATAAAAAAGAATTACAATCGATTATAGACCTATAATTTTATGCTCCCATCAATTCAAAGAACACAACGGTTCAAGGAAAACGTCAATTATACTAAAATCATTTAAAATGCATTATTATCCTTTGTAATGGATCAAATTCAACAAGGAAAGTTAAGCGTTGAACAAGATGCCCCCCCCCTCCTCTCTCACTCCTACATGTCAGCAGTGTTTAAGAACATAACCTTTTCGTGTCGATATATATCAACAAAATTCATCTCGAACTTCGATTGCATTCGCATCCTATTTTCAAGTGTGAAAAAAAAAATCAGCTCGCGCTCCTCTTTCATATCCTGTTCATGCGTCACTGTAAAGTCCTTTTCCCATTTTCAGTTCAGTAATTAAAATATTAAATAAAGGTTTGTTGTTTAGGGTTAATAAGAACTTAGTGTGCTCCATTCATAGCTTTTAACACATGGATTATAATTATTTTTTTTTTCACAGTTAGCGGTTTCGTTTAGTTCGGCCGTATAGTCATGGTAGGCCTATCTTGTTGGTAAATATTAAAGTAAAATGTACTTAAACTTCCATATCACAACGCCCCCCCCCCCAAAAAAAAAAAAAAAACACTTACCTTTTCCTCTTTGAGTGGCCGACCAGGGATTTCATGAATGGCAATGTGTCCAACCGGCCTGTACGGCTGTACCCCCGCCCCTTTAAAAATACTGAACCCGTACATGTGTGTATATTTTTTTCTGACGCATTCAACCAGACAGACCTATGCGCCACCAACTGTCTTCTCAAATTTGCGCTCCCCCCCCCCCCCCCCCCCCGCTACGAAATCTCGGATCTGGGGGACACATTAAACTCCTGAAATAAAATTACACAGATAAGGAAATAGTAGAATAATCCGTGCATGAAAATAAATTATAAGAACACATTGAGACACTTTTCCGAAATTATTAAATCTTTTAATAAAATCGGGGGCGAGGGTGTATGAATTAGTAAATAAATGAATACCATATAGGCGAAGAAAAAAATGCAATATTTGGATGGTGAATTAATGAAATGACGATCGATCAATAAATGTTTTTTTTTTAAATAATTTGTTGATGCGAAATGCCGTTATTTCAGGCCTACTACCATGTATACCAGCAAACAATCGAAATCCATCATTTTTAAAACCATGCCATCAAATACAGTTACAAACAATCTACAAGTGGATTGATTAAAATGAAAGCAGGATGAGAAAATAATTTAAGTTGATAGGTTAATTAGATGAAGAAATACTGGGATATCAATGAACGGTATATATTAGTAAGCTTTTAAAAAAATAAAAGATTAATAAATTGATATTTAGGTAAAAGAGAAAACGTACTTAACGTACTTAGATAATATAGATAATGATAGGCCTATCCCCAGTTGTGGGGGCCGGGAGGGGGATACGTCTCAGTAAAATATAGATTAAATTAATTATAGCGTAGATATCCCTCAAGCAATAATAAAATTGACCAAAAGAAAATTAATACATTTTCCCCGAATGAATATGCCTATTCGTTTTCTTTTCTGAACTTAAAAGGATGAAAAGCGGGGGGGGGGGGGGGATTTATGAAAGGAATGAAAAAAATACAAATTGATAATACGCAGGAAGCCGGATGAATGATTCAATATTGAATAAGAGAAGAAAGCAGATTTGAAAAAAATGTATATTGACTTCTTACATCCAGGTAATTATAAATAGATTATGATACATGAATGAATAAATGGATTCATTCGCAGCAGTACGTCAAGTGAAAGATTGGGGGAAATTATACAAGAACTATATAATTTAATTATTAATGACACCTCCCTCCCCGCAAAAAATAATTCAAATGAAATGCTGAATAAAACGAGGTTATCAAATAACTAGCAAATACAAATTACGATGGATAATGGAACAAAAATAACTATATATAGGCCCAACGTTACATCGAAAACACTCCCCAAAAAATAGCAAATGAATGAATCATTCACGGATTTATCAAAAGTTATTCAGAGAGCAGATCTTTAAAAGCAAAATATTAGCAACACGAGGGCGGCGTCAGGTTGTGAGGGGCCTGGTTGATTTTTCTCTGAAAACTGGAAGGATAACATCATGCCTAAAACAAGTCACTCATATGGATCCTACTCCATTGTCATGCAGAGTTTTTATACTCACTTCTTTATTATTCCCCTTGTTTTTTTGAAAATAAATTGGAGCCCCCCGGGCCCCTACAGCGCCGCGCATGATATCACTCACCGGGGAATCAAGACCCACGACCACGCTATTTTCCATGATATAACAAGTGTAAGGGGCCTCGATAACGAGTATACTATAATAGCCGTCATCTGAGCCCCACACACGGCGAATGCTGGGACAAGCGCATTGGACATTACAAAAAAACTGAAAACAAATAAATTAAATGATTAATGATTAATGAATAAATATAAATACATTAATTAATCAATGTAAAGACATTAATTAATCAATTAAAATAGATTGAAATAAGTGAACTTCCACACATAAAAATAATTAAAAACGAATGATACCTCTTACTCTCTATCTCACAAAAGAAAAAAAACCTGAAAACAAATAAATTAAATGATTAATCAATCAATTAAAATAGATTGAAATAAGTGAACTTTCACACATAAAAATAATTAAAAACGAATGATACCTCTTACTCTCTATCTCACAAAAGAAAAAAAACCTGAAAACAAATAAATTAAATGATTAATCAATCAATTAAAATAGATTGAAATAAGTGAACTTCCACACATAAAAATAATTAAAAACGAATGATACCTCTTACTCTCTATCTCACAAAAGAAAAAAAACCTGAAAACAAATAAATTAAATGATTAATTAATCAATTAAAATAGATTGAAATAAGAGAACTTCCACACATAAAAATTATTAAAAACGAATGATACCTCTTACTCTCTATCTCACAACAGAAAAACAAACTGAAAACAAATAAATTAAATGAATAAATCTATTAATTTATCAATATAAATAGATTGATAAATAAATAAATAAATAAGTTAATAACTGTATCAATATATTAGTAAATCGACAAAGAAATTTCTGAAGAAGTAAATACATACACATTTTATTATTCTCTCTCCTTGTTTATTTGGAAAATAAATTGGAGGCACCCCCCCCCCCCCCTCCAGCGCCGCCCATGATAATTCTCACCGGCCGGGGAAACAAGCCCCAGGACCACGTTATTTTCCATGATATAACAGTGTAAGGGGCCTCGATAACGAGTATACTAATAGCCGTCATCCGAGCCCCACGCACGTGCGAATGCTGAGAAAAGCGCATTGGACGGGGCCAGTTTCGCGATTATCTTAGGATGCAAGCTTAATAATATACTCGTGATATAGGCCCCACTACTGTGTTGGAGTGCCTGAAGTGCCGTAGTGCGGGGCCTATATAACGATTATAGTATTATACTCGTGAAACAGGCCCCGCGAACGGACATTCTGAGCCATTCAACACAGCAGCGGGGCCTATATCACGAGTATATATAGTGAGCTGAAGTTAGCAACCTAGATATTGAGGTATGATCGATTACAAGTTTTTCTCGAGCGGGGCCTATATCACGAGTATGCCCCAGGTACCTCTGAAGTTCGAGCTTCAGCTGCCGGGGGATCCCTGACCCTGGCCTGGCCGGCTGGACTTACCCGGTCGTGTCGATCACTGCGGCGTCAGGTACAGAAACAGTAACATTTCCCATTAAAGATGTATCAGACCCTCCAAACTTGTCAACATGATGTTCTGTATCATCATTGGTAAATGAATCCAGCGAAAACTGGTGCTCATTTACTCCTGTCAAATCATGATTCTCCATTATGAAATCATTGATAGAAACGCATTAGGCCTAAATAGAATTTTAGAAACCGGATACTAAAATAATGTTTCGATCGATCAATCGACCCTACCGTGCGCGCGCTCTGCAGCTGCATAGCGCATGCACGATATGGCCGCTGTCACAGACGAATTGGCCCGGGCAGTCGATGAGTACCGGCGGAACTAATCGGCGGCTCCTTACCCGCCGTTTTGTTCCGGATTTTGTTGGGTGCAGGTGCGATCGTCATATAGCCAATTTGTTCCGATCAGGCGATTTGTTCCGATCCGCTGTTAACACCCCTATATACCAAAAATGTGACAGTCTACTATAGTAGTCGTCATTTTCAACCAATTGGCTCCTTCAAATCAATCTTTGAAGGGGTAGTCCTAATAGTCACTTTTTAGCTTTATCCTTATGAATCAACATAAATATATAATATCATAATCCTTATTTATATAATGCGAGCGCGAAGCGCGAGCTGAATTTTTTTGACATTTTTACCTAAAGAATGGAAATTCTAAGCACTTTTTGTAACTTAAACAAAATAAGTAAAAAACTAAACAATTGATGCGAGCGCAAAGCGCGAGCGGAAAATTTCGAGATTTAGACCTACTGAACGAGACACTCTCTCTATTCATGTTTTGTAAATCATGAAAAGGATGAGTAATCAGGGATCTTCTTTACATTAATAATGCGAGCGCAAAGCGCGAGCAGAAAATTTTTATATACGTTTTGAGCTGATCGAAAAGGTATTAATGACTGCTTGCACTTAGCCATGAAGACGTTACATATTTCAGCAATCAAATAATGCGAGCGCGAAGCGCGAGCTGAAAATATTGGACACTTTTACGTAATGGGATATTTTAATCAATTTTCGTAATCGTGAACAGGATAGCTATATAACTAAACAATTGATAATTTGATGCGAGCGCGAAGCGCGAGGGGAAAAAAATCGAGATTTAGACCTAAAAACGGGACACTCTATTCACGTTTTGTAAATCATGAAAAGAATGAGTAATAGGGGATCTTCGTACATTAATAATGCGAGCGCAAAGCGCGAGCAGAAAATTTTTATATACGTTTTGAGCTGATCGAAAAGGTATTAATGACTGCTTGCACTTAGCCATGAAGACGTTACATATTTCAGCAATCAAATAATGCGAGCGCGAAGCGCGAGCTGAAAATATTGGACACTTTTACGTAATGGGATATTTTAATCAATTTTCGTAATCGTGAACAGGATAGCTATATAACCAAACAATTGATAATTTGATGCGAGCGCGAAGCGCGAGGGGAAAAAAATCGATATTTAGACCTAAAAACGGGACACTCTATTCACGTTTTGTAAATCATGAAAAGAATGAGTAATAGGGGATCTTCGTACATTAATAATGCGAGCACAAAATGTTTTGATATTGTGATTTTAAAGTGGAAAATAATTTAAATTAAGAGAACAATTAAGTTGAGTATCTGTATAAACATACGCGCGTGTTTCATATTTAGACATATAATCTAGGCATTCTAAATAATCTTTTATCATGAAAATCAAAGCGAGCGCGAAGCGCGAGCTTAAACTATTTGATATTCCGATATAAAAAAAAAGAGTTTTATATAGGACTGGGACATCCTTAGGACATGTCATCTTATGAAAATATTGACTGTCTTCCTATTCCTCTTGCTAAGCGCGAGATGAAACAATTAAAAGAGACAATTTGATTATTTAATTGATTTCTTATTCATTAATGCCTAATGAGGGCACGAAATTTTGGAACAGGTCTATAAAAGTATAAGATGATAAAATGATTTGTGCTGACATATTCTCAGAAGAAGGGACTAAATTTCACTTTTCTATCATATGTTTCGTGGATCATACTTTAGTATGTAGAAGTGTGTGAATGACTTTACCTTCCAGGGATGTCTTTCTGTTTCGAAGCCACTTCTGTTGACTATTATCAGTGAAATACAAATTGGCTTTCAACCATTTTGGAGTCCATATTTTGTGCTTCAGTCCCACTTGCTCAGTTTGATGTGGTTTCTACCTGATTTTGTCCAGCTTTAGTACTATAGTAGATGTCCAGATGTATGTACTCTGGTGAACTCTGTGCTTCTTTGCTTGTGTCACAACTACATTGTCTACATAGTCTATTCATCGGTGTTATCTTCAACTAATGTACTCGATTCACCAGTGCTATCTTCAGGAGACGAATTCTATTCATTAGTGCTATCTTCTGGAGACCAATTATTCAGCAGTCCATCGTTACACTTCTTAGCAACCATGGCTGACAATGAAGCACCAATCACCAGAGCACGAGCAAAAGAACAAATTGTTAACTCAACATTGATACAAGAAATTGTGAAAGACATTATACAAAATGATCGCTTTACAAACCTTGTTGAAGAATCGGTTAACAAAAGGATGAATGAAATGGAAGTCGCAATAGAAAAGCAAAAGGCTGAAATATTTGATTTACAGAATTCCAATGAGAGTAAGTCTAAGGAAATCTCAAAGCTGAAAGAAAAGGTAGAAATCCAACAAACACAAATACAAAGACTTGATAACTTGACAAACAAACAGGAGCAATACTCCAGAAGAAACTGTATGAGGCTATTCGGATGCACTGAAAGGAAAGGTGAAAACACTGACAAAATAGTAATGGACTTAGTAACAGGCGTATTGAAGGTTGATCTCACTCTTGATGATATAGAGAGAAGCCACAGAGTAGGGAAGCGGAAGGAGGAGACAGGAGGAAAGTTGCACCAAGAGGGATCATCATCAAATTTAAGTCGTATCGGAAAAGACAAGAGGTACTAGCTCATCGAAGAAAACTCAAAGGAATGAAGAAATCTCTGGTAGAGGACTTGACGCAAAGAAATCAAGAACTTCTTAATCGCGTCAAAAGAGCTAGTCCTGTCGTCATGGACGCCTGGAGTGCAGATGGTCGCATCATCGCGGTACTGACAGAGACTGATGGTGATGGTAAGCATCTGAAACGAGTAATTCAAAGCATCGAACAAGTAAAATCTCTCAACAAATAAGAACTGGAAGCAAAGTGAGCTTTAAGTCTGACTGAATAAACTTCAACATTTTGTTGTTCCTGGAAGGATACTTATTCACCAGATAATTGTATTTATATTTCTTTGCGAACCGATCATTAACTGTTATATTCAGTGGCGTAACTACGGGGGGGGGGGGCATGGGGGGGCACGTGCCCCCCCAATCGGCTGGCAAAAAAAAAAAAAAAAAAAAAAAAAAAAAAAAAAGAACGGGAGAAAAGGGAGAAAAAGAGGGAGAAGAAAGAAACGTAGTGGGAAAGAAGAATTTATTGTACATTATAATGTTATATTATATAATATGTTGTGTTATATTACATAAGAATCTTTTTTTTTTCATAACTTTATGAAACATAATGTGCTCAGGTCCTATTTGTTCATTATTCCTGGTACTAGCATTGTCTGTTTAACGAGATATACATGTACAATCATGTTGTACCAAAACGTCCTGTTTTCAAGTCAATATGCACCAAATATATATCATCGCACTTCGAGTTATTATTGTTTTATGTAGTGACATATGCTTCTTTTCATGACTACTTAAAGTGATAGCCCCATTTTAAGGTCTGTATATAAAAAAAATCCTTGTTCGTGTTCGTGCTTACGTTTGAATTAGTGGATTGATGAGATTTGTCTGCTCTTCATGAATTCCTGAAATCGGTCCTTAAAATGTTTCTTTTTCTAATGTAAATATCAAAAATTTTCAGCTCGCGCTTCGCGCTCGCATCATTTGTTTAGTGAAATACGTATGGTCATAGTAGATTCCTACAAACAAGCCTTAGAATGCCCCTCTTCAGATCTGAATTTCCTATATTTTCAGCTCGCACTTTGCGCTACTGAGATGCGTATGATAATCATGATTACTATGACTACAAAAAGCTCTTCATGTGTTTGAATGTGATTCTAACAAAATCAGCAATCGCTTGGCACTCGCATTGGATGACTATGGTGAGATATGTATACTCTTAATGGATTCAAAAAAAGAAATAGTCCTTAAAATGTCCCTGTTTGGGGTCAATATATACAAAATTTTCAGCTCGCGCTTCGCGCTCGCATCATTTTGTACGTAAAGTACGTATGGTCTTCGTAAATTCCTACAAACAAGCCTTAGAATGCTTCTCTTCAGGTCTGAATTTCCTAAATTTTTAGCTCGCGCTTCGCGCTCGCAATATTTGATTAGTGAGATGCGTATTTTAATCATGATTACAATGACTACAAAAGGTGTTTCATGTTTTCTAACAAAATCAGCAAGCGCTTGGCACTCAAATTAGATGAGTATGGTGAGATATGTATTCTCTTATTTGATTTCTAAAAAATAGTCCTTAAACTGTCTCTGTTTGGGGTCAATAAATACAAAAATTTCAGCTCGCGCTTCGCGCTCGCATTGTTTGTTTAGCGAGACAGATACGTATTTTATTTTTTTTTATTTAATAGCTTATTTTTACCCTTTTTAGATATGAATTTCAAAAATTTTCAGCTCGCGCTTCGCGCTCGCATCATTTGATCAGTGAGATACATTACATATCCGTTTAATGGCACAGTCCTTAAAATGTCTCTATATAAGGTCAATAGGCCTATACCTGGTAATTGAGCGCGCTTTGCGCGCTCACTGAGCGACTCAAAATTTTTGCTGGTGCCCCCCCAATGCCGTGACCCACGGTACGCCACTGGTTATATTTATCTTGACATTGTTGTTTTTTTAATGATATTTACATTGTTTTGTTTGTTGTGGCTTTTTTTGTTTTTCTTTGTGATTTTTTTTCCTCTCTTTTTTTATCCTAATATATCCTGTTGTACTTAATTGTTATTCACACTGTGTGACTTGAACTTCAAAATGTATTGTAATTTTAGAAAACACTTGCAGCTGTATATTCATAATTATCTTACCATCTCTTACTATGATGATGTCAGATAGATTTCCTTTTGAGTCCCCCTATATAACCCCCAATGAATTAAATACTAGTAAACATTTAAATAAGGAAAATCTCTCCATGATTCATATAAATTGTAGGAGCCTTAAGAAAAAATTTAATTCCCTAAGTATGTATCTTGACTGTTTTAATAATAAATTTTCAGTTATAGGTTTAACTGAAACCTGGCTGAAAGACGGTGACTGTTCTTTTTTAAATATTTATAATTATGCCATTCTTGCCAAAAACCGTAAACGTGGAGGTGGTGTTGGTATTTATATTCGTAATGACATAAGATTTATAAGACGTACTGATCTTGAAATTATAGATGATGCTTTAGAATACATCTGTATTGAAATTGTTCATTACAGGCATAACAAGGATCAAAATGTGCTAATATATGTTTTCTACAGACCTCCAGACAAATTACTTCCAACTTTCTTTGATATTTTAGAGCAAATTTTACAAAATGTTTTATCTGAAAAGAAGAAATGTTACTTCCTTGGAGATTTTAATATCAACCTGTTATGTAATTCTGTGTCATCTGATATACCTTTTTAGATTTATTATCATCTTTCTCGTTTACTCCTTTAATTTCGAAGCCCACCCGAGTTACTCCTGAGAGTGCGACACTAATTGATAATGTTTTTACCAATGTAAATAGCAATGTTTGTCTCTCGGGAGTCCTTACTTGTGATTTTAGTGATCACTGTGCAATATTTTTTATTTCAAAATTTCAAGAGTGCAACATACACAATTCTCCTTGCCTAAAACGTGATATAAATTCTGATTCACTTTCACACTTCTGTACAGAATTGGGCAAGCAAGATTGGGGATATATTTATGAGTTAATTGATGTTAATGACAGATCTAACAAATTTTTTAATAGATACAAGGAATTGTATAGTGAATGCTTCCCTTTCAAAGAAATTAAATGTAAAGTTAAACAGAATAAACCATGGTTTAATAGCAAACTACGCAAAATGTGTGTGAAGAAACATAATCTGTACCGAAAGTATATTAAAAACCCATCATTATGTAAGAAAAATAAGTACATGGAGTGTCGAAATGCTTTTAACACTGAAGTGAGAAAGTGCAAAAGGAAATATTATATAAATAAATTCAATCATTTAAATGGTGACATGAAAAAAACATGGCAAACAATTAACGAAGTTATGAATAAGCATAACACCAAGGTGCAATGTACAATGATTAAAGATGATAATGTAACGATAGAAGATACACAAGAAATTGCAAACCGGTTTAATAGCTATTTTAGTACAATAGGATCAAAACTTAATAATGACATGCCTTCAAGTGACATAGATTGTTCATTTTACATGGAAAATAGAGTAAGTAATTCATTATTCATGTCTCCAGTGAGTATTTCTGACGTTATTGATGTCGTTAAATCTTTTAAAATCAACAAGAGTCCTGGATCTGATGAAATTAGTATTGAAGTTTTCAAGAAATCTATTTATTTTATTATACATCCACTGTGCAATATTTTTAATTACTCACTAGACTCGGGAATATTTCCTGATCACTTGAAGGTAGCAAAAATAGTTCCGGTCTATAAAAAAGGTGAAAAAGCAATAATATCAAATTATAGGCCAATATCTCTTTTATCTGTTTTTGCTAAAACATTTGAAAAAGTTGTTTATAACAAATTAATAAATTACATTGAAAAAAAAATAATATTTGTAGCTTAGCCTAGCTTAGCCGGGTAATATAGGAGCGCCTTGAGCACCTAACAAGGTGGATATGTGCACAATATAAATACCCTATATTATTGTATAAACGACAGTTTGGCTTTAGACAGGGCCATTCAACAAGTTCTGCACTTTTAGAATTTACCACTTATCTTGCCAGTGTTTTTGAGCAGAGAAAGCATTTAATTGGAATTTTTTTAGATCTGTCGAAGGCATTCGACTGTATTGATCGTGCAATCTTATTGAAAAAAATTGAATATTATGGCATAAGAGGAAATATTCACACATGGTTTGAAAGCTATCTTTTTAATAGGAAACAATATGTATATACAGGAAATGTATCATCTCATGAAATGATTTTGAATACAGGGGTTCCGCAAGGATCGATCCTCGGCCCGTTGTTGTTTTTATTATTTGTTAATGATTTTAATTATGTGAGTAGCCATTTCCATTCTTTTATGTTTGCAGATGATACAAATTTATTCATTTCAGGTAAAAATTTAAATGACACAATTAACATTGCAAATTCTGAACTACAAAAAATTCATGGATGGTTTTTAGCGAATCGTTTATCAATTAATTTGGAGAACACATCTTTTATAACAAATAATCCGGTACCAAAAATCCAAATTGGCAATTGTTTTATAAGAAAGGTAGAACAAACTAAATTCCTGGGAGTAACAATTGATGAAAAACTCACCTGGAAAAACCATGTAAATGACATCTCCTCAAAAATAGCTAAGGCTATTGGTATGATCAACTGTATAAAATGTATTGTTCCTAGAAAAGTACTAGTATTGTTATATAATACAATGATATTACCCCATTTATCATACTGCAATATTGTGTGGGGAAATTGTGGAATAACTATCTTAAATAGACTGTATATACTCCAAAAGCGTGCAATAAGGGTAATGTGTAATGTTCCACCACTCAGCCATAGCTCTCCTCTTTTTAAGAATTTAAATGTTTTAACAATTTTTCAGCTTAATAAATTGCAATTAGCAATATTCATGTATTCCTATTTTAAAGGTTTATTACCGTCAATTTTCAACAATTTGTTTACCCAAAATAGTGCAATTCTTTCATACAGTACTAGGGCCAAGGGGGATATACGTTTACCTTTATTGAAATTGAAGTTCTCAAGAACAACTATTATATTCATGGGTACTAAATGCTGGAACAGTATCCCACTTGAGCTACAATTATGTCCTACTTTGTCATCATTTAAAAGAAAATATAAATACTATATATACTGCAAAATGATAATTAATAGATTTTTGTAGAAACATGCTACAGTGTGTGAGTGTGTCAATCTCTCCTGTTTACTATGCAATCTCATTTTCATTTCCTTTACAGTCTTTTCTCCTCACTCTTTCTCTTTCTATCTTGGCTTTGACATCTCTTCATAAAAATATGTTTAATTTGTATTTTAATCGTATGGGAATACCCTCGATAAACATATTTTTCATATGTATGTAAATTAGCCTTCTCTCACTTTCTTTCTATTTTTATAGGTGTTTTTTCTATATGTGATATATATGTATATATTCTTGTTTGTGATTTGATGATTGTTTGTTTTTAATTGAATATGGAAATAAATGAAATGAAATGAAATCTGATGATATTATGTCCTGAAAACTTGACATTCCAAGCACTTTTGTAATTATAAATAGGATGCATCAGTTAATATATTTAAATCATTAAAAGCGAGCGCAAATTGCGAGCCTATTTTTTATACACTGTCATGAAAAGGGGATTTTAGTATAGTTTGTTGTATAATCAATTATATTGAGACAACACAACTCGCCAATCAAAATGCGAGCGTGCAGCGCGAGCTGATACGTTTTTACAAAGCGATGTTTTGAAAAGTTTATGGAATACACGAAAATAAAAGGTACCTGCAAGATAAATCAAAATTTGTGAGCGCGCAGCGCGAGCAGAAAACTTTAATATTCAGACCATAAAGCTGACATTTTTACATAGCACTTTTAAAAAATCACACAAAATAATGAAAGTTCGATTTCCGAGATGAAATATGTTTTGTATATTGACTTCCAAACTTGATATATAAACTCCATATTGAACGAGATATGAAAATCACCTAACAGGCAATGCGAGCGCGAAGCGCGAGCGAAAAATTTATATAGTGACATGAAAGATTCTTTTTATTTTCCAAGTCTTCCCCTCATCTTATTTTATTTACTCATCTTCCTCCTCTTCTTTTTTCTCCTCTCTTTTCCCTCCTTTTTTCCTTTTTTTCTTTCCTTTTTTTCTTGTTTTTGCTCCGCCAATAGGGGGGGGGGGGCCGGGTTCCTCGGGCCCCCCCCCCTGGATCCGCCTATGCGTGTGCTCGTTTTCAAATTATCAGTGTCCAAAGTATTGCGAGTTGGTTTGAAACAGCCCAAAATGCGCCAAAAACAAGCAAAAGTCTGTTAATACCGTCTAAAATGCGAATGGTTCCGTAGTCTTGCTCCCAAACATTGAAAATCCATGTCATTTTCATCATACTTTGCACATAGATACTTTAGCACCTGAATATTCTAAATATGCAAAAATTATAATGGGTCCATTTGCTTGATTTGTTGCTATAGAGCTTCAAAGTTAACCCAAAATGGATGATTTTCTTAAGAATTGCGCATCCAAAAGAATTTGTAATTTTTAGACCTCACGAGATCACACAACAATGAATTTAAAGCTCTATTACTCAGTCAAAATCTATGAAACTTTCATCAAATTTTGCAATATGATTAATAATTGTATCCGTAAGATGGATAATCTATTCATATATTGCTGTCAATTGTTTGCTCATTTAAGTCTAACAACACTCTCAGTTCTTAGAAATTGCGTGAAAGATACCCAACCTCAAAAATCTCAAAGTTCAATAACAAACTTGAGAAGTAAAAGAAATGCTGCACTTTATTTAAAACCCATGTCAGTTTGCAAAGTTGTAGAGGAAGATATACCTAAGAGGTGCAAACATTAAAAAATATGGGTTCAGGTGCTTATTTTCAAACTATCAGCACTCTTATTAGAGCAAATTTGCTTCTTAAAACACACGAAAACACGCCAAAAGCTGTGTATCTATGTGAGGAAAAATTCCGAACCACTTTTCCATTCATTCAAACTCGGGGTCATATCATAGTTTGCAGCACTACAGAGAAACTATTTTGAAATTGTAAAGGAATAAAAAAAATGGTCCATGGAATAATTCCAGTTTTTTAGCTTCATAAAATAACACATCGGGGGGGGCGTTTCATGAAAGGACTTGTCGGACGTTTTATCCGACAAGTCCCATTTTATCCGACAGTTACCATAGTAACAGTGCCTCTCTGCCAATCAAAATCATGGAAAGATGTCAGATCTGACAACTTGTCGGATGAAAATATTGATGAAACGCTCCCCCGGATCTGCAGTTAGTGCAGATAAAGAGAAAAATCAGCTCACATTACCTACAGCTGATTAATCTCCAGTTCATCCATTGTGACGTCAGCGCACAGAGTGTAAAATATGCGCAGATCATGATGCGCACAAACATAACTGTGGAACGTCCTTATTAACTGACGTGGCTGGCTTGCATCGCAGCTAGGCTTGCATGTCTTCATTACTGATGCAACTAAATAAATTAATAGGATGTGATTGGCAAGTGGCGACTGGGGGCGATGGGGGTTGTTAAAGCACTTCCCTGTGCTCTTCAAAGCCCCAAAAATAAATAAAAATAACTGTTTTACATAAGGGGGGGGGGATAAAGACCTGATAAGTCCAAACGCAAGCAAATGGAACTCTCATTCACACCTCATTGATACACACCGACACACACTCTATTCAACCACACAACCATCCCCCCCCAAAAAAAAAAAAATTGGGGGAAAAGGGGTCTTTTACCTCCTTAGGCGGATAATACGGATACCTTTCAGATATAGTAATGCTAGAAAAAAACCCTCACGAATAATAAAAAAGTGTATCTAATACAGCCCCCTCCCCCAAATTATGATGTAGACCTAACAGGCGCGGATCCAGTGGGGGCGGGGTGTTAGCTCTGAAGGGGAGAAAAGGGATCTTTTACCTCCTTAGGCGCAGGGCCGTAGCCAGAAGCATTTTGTTGGGGGGGGGTGTACCAGCTAAATTTGCCAACTAAATTTGGCGTGACTGTGCCAACGTGAGCACAGGGGGAGTCTGATGGGGGATGTGCCCCCCCCGCCCCTACAATAATCACATGCTAAAAGATTTTGAATTTTTAGAATTGAATTGGTGGCATTTGGTGAATACTTTAAGGTAAATTATACAAAGATATACAAAGATATTTGCACTTTAAAAATAAAGGCTATAGTGTGCCGTAGTTGCTAACTTGCAGTATAATGATATACCCTATGCATTAATAATATCAAAATCAAAGATTTGTTAATTTTTAATTGACCTTCTGTGCAAGATGTCTCAACTAAAATTTCAAGAGTGCTACTGCTAACAGTGACGTACCGTGGGTCACGGCATTGGGGGGGGGGGGGGGCACCAGCAAAAATTTAGAGTCATTAAGTGGGCGCGCGAAGCGCGCTCAATTGCCAGGTATACTGACCTGATAGACGGATACGTTTTAAGGACTGTGGCATTAAACGGATATGTATCTTAGTGATCAAATAATGCGAGCGCGAAGCGCGAGCTGAAAATGTTTGATATTCAGTCCTAAAAAGGGACATTATAAGCAAAGTTTTGTAATCATGATACGTACCTGTCTTACAAAACAAACAATGCGAGCGCGAAGTGCGAGCTGAAATTTTTGTATAACTTAATCCTAAAAAGGGACATTTTCAGGACTATCTTTTGGAATTTATGAAGTGCGTACGTATCTCATCATAGTCATCTAATGCGAGCGCCAAGCGCTTGCTGATTTTGTTAGAATTACACTGGCACATGAAGCACTTTTTGTGGTCATTGTAATCATGAACATGATACGTATTTCTCTAATGAAATATTGCGGGCGAGAAGCGCGAGCTGACAATTTTTGAAATTCAGACCTGAAGAGGGGCATTCTATGGCTTGTTTGTAGGAATTTACTATTTCACTAATTAAGTGATGCGAGCGCGAAGCGCGAGCTGAAAATTTGTTATAATTAGATCAGAAAAAGGGACATTTTTAGGACTGTCTTTAGGAATTCGTGCACTGCAAAAACGCCGGTGTTGATTTAACACCAGCCCGGTATCTATATCGGTCCACACCAATGCGAACGTAAGCACTGACTGGAAATGTTTTATTAAGGCCTTAAAAGGGGGCAATCACTTTAAGTATATAGTCATGAAAAAAGCATATGTCACTACATAAAACAATGATAACTTGAAGTGCGAGGAGATAGTTTTTTGCATAATCTTTATGGACTTAAAATACAACAGGACTATATGTCTCATTAGTCAGACAATGCGAGCACCAGGAATGATGCAACCCCAACCTGCCCCCATTCCCATCCTAAGCACCTTCTGACACCATAAATTAAAAAAAAAAGTTTAGTAAAAATAACTTAGAACATTTTTGTGTTTTTTGCCAACTGCAAACTTGTAGACAAGTCTACAAGTTGTAGACTTGTCTTAATGAATTTGCCAACTGCAGATTTACCAGTTTTTTAAGTCTTGTGTTCTGTTCTTTTCAGATCTGAAACGGGGCAGTACTTGTACATCACTTTGCTGACTGGTAGAGCGTATAGTGTTCTGCCACTTTATAATTTGCCAACTATACTTTGGCTTTGATTATTCAACTTAAACCTTGGAAATTCATCCCACCCAATATTTATGTACCTAGTCTTGCCTCTAATTTTACAAAACTAATGTGTTTGTTAAATCGTCAATAATTGTGGTATAATTTGCAAACTAACAAGCTTGTTCATATTGGGGGAGGACCGGGGGCTTACTTTGTGTGTTATTATAGCACCATCTGTTTTGTACTTAGTATTTTGCTGACTTGTAGGGCAGGCGCGTAGCCAGGGGGGGGGGCGGTGGGGGCGGTCGCCCCCCCAAAAAACGTCCCCAAAAAGAAAAAAAAAAGAAGGGAAAAAAGAGAGGAAAAAATGAAAAGGGAAGGGAGGAAAGGGAAGAAAGGTAGCTTTGTCGGTTTTTTTTTCTTTTTATAATTTATTTTTTTTCTCAAAAGAGAAACTCCTTCACACTTGCTTTAGATTTATATATGAATTTTGCTTCCGCGCTGCGCGCGGTTAAATGACAATATTGAAGTTCTCCATTGTTTCCCCACCCTTTCTCTAACTCTGCTTTTCCACCTCAGCTATATGTGTTTCTTGCCAGTTAAAGTTCAAATGTATAGATTAGGGCATGGAATAAGAGTAAGGTTAGGCCGAAGTATATGAAGTTATCTTTTTTTTATTGATCGCGCAACTTCTGGTCGGGTCGGCTCCGGGCGGGTAAAATCTTTATATCAATTTATGCCGTCACCTCCATCAAGTCAACTTCTCCCGCTTTTCAGGTCATTACTAAACAATCATAATTTGGGGCAAACAGGTTCCTAATTTAAAAAGAGGAATGTATAAAATTCGTGTCGTATTAAATAAAAAAGTACAATATTTTTTTCAAATTCTATTAATCTTCATGTTATTTCCCTGCACATTCATCTCCTGTCCTGTTTTGCGCCCTCAGTTTGAAATTTTGAATGACACTTAGGTTTCTTTATAATTCAAAATGAAGCGCTTCAGGATAAGTCAAAGAAATTAGGCATCCTTTTTTATATTATTTTAATAAATCACAGAAGTTTCAACTTTTTGCGCACTATTTTCCTTGTAATGAAGTTCAATAATCTTAGGAAATCAATTGAATTAGAGCCGATGGGGTATTAGATATATCTGCATTTGATGAAACGTCCGCCCTTTGAAATTTCAGAGTTTTATTGCTCTGCGCGGGGAGGAATATCTTCCTCCCGGCATATACACTTCTTCTCCTCTGTTTTGCGAGTTAAAGATATGCACTGTCGCTAAATTGTTTGTAATCAAATCTGATATTTCCAAGGGAAGTATTCAATATATCTTTGAGAATACCCTTTTCTCGGGACCCTTTTCATGGCAAAGAAATTGATAAAACGCTTTAGCTTCCGCGCTTCGCGCGGGGTTATAATGATTTTAATTTCCTCCATTGTATTCCTTTTCGTGCGTTCACAATCACTTTTGAAAACAAGGTTCAAAATCACAATAAAGTCAACTAAATTGGAGCTGATATAGGTACTAGAGACAAGAGAGACGGCTCCTTTTCATTTTAATTTATGAAACACCAAAAGCTTCGCGCTTCGCGCGGGAGGGGAAACTCCCCCTCCCTGCACCCACCCCCTAGGAAGCGCTTCGCGCGCTCTGTAAGTGTAGGCACGCTTCGCGTGCATTTACCGCCCCCTCCAAAATGAAATCCTGGCTACGCGGTTGTTGTAGGGCTCTAAGCCTGGCAACATGGACTTGGATTTGCCAATTGGTTGTCTTTACTCTAAAAGTCGTAACCTTCTTCAAAGTTAGTACCCCTATTTTCCTTTTTTTTTTTTCTTTCTTTCTTTCTTTCTTTCTTTCTTTCTTTCTTTCTTTCTTTCTTTCTTTCTTTCTTTCTTTCTTTCTTTCTTTCTTTCTTTCTTTCTTTCTTTCTTTCTTTCTTTCTTTCTTTCTTTCTTTCTTTCTTTCTTTCTTTCTTTCTCTCCCCTCTCTCTCTCTCTTTCTTTCTTTCTTTCTTTCTTTCTTTCTTTCTTTCTTTCTTTCTTTCTTTCTTTCTTTCTTTCTTTCTTTCTTTCTTTCTTTCTTTCTTTCTTTCTTTCTTTCTTTCTTTCTTTCTTTCTCTCCCCCTCTCTCTCTCTCTTTCTTTCTTTCTTTCTTTCTTTTTCTCCCCTATCCTCCATTTTGCCAACTGGTACATGATTTTGCCGACTGCCACGAATGTTGGGGGGTGTCGCACCCCCCCCCATACCCCCCCTCTAGCTACGGCCCTGCTTAGGCGGATAATACGGATACCTTTCAGATATAGTAATGCTAGAAAAAAAAACTCACGAATAATAAAGAAATGTATCTAATAGCTCTGAAGGGGAGAAAAAAAGAGAGAGACGAATTGACCTTAAATATTGGTGAAAACCTTTTTTTTTTTTTTGCTTATTGACTTTTTGGCGGACGGATTATTGACCTTAAATATTTTTTTCTTTTTCTTTTAAACCAGTACTGGTCTTCTTTATTTGAATAAAAAATATACACGCATAATTTTAAAAAAGTACACAAACAAAAGTTCAACAAGCTATTCAGTATTAAATTCCATTTGCTAATATTCATATACACATTTTCCTTTCGTTTACCTCTCTCATTATCATATCTATTTTCCAAAACATATATATGAACATAATATTCAAATCATAAAGCTTCATCTTTTCATTGTAACTAATGTTATCTTGTGATATTTGTAAATCGAATATAATGCATTATTCAATATTAAATTCCTTTCTTTTTCTTTTTCTTTTCTTAAACCGTAAACAAAGATTTTGAACTAGACACCTTCTTATGAGTGCTTCAACGTATTTCCAAAACTTATCAACCTCTGTACACAACTAAAACAAATGTAATAAATCACTCAACTTATTGCACTCACTACCTGAATATATGTGTTTGTTAAATTCCATTTTTTTTAAGTTACAGAGAGTAGGTAGTAAATTATACATAAAATTGAAATTAAAATGGGCTATGGTATTATCTTGAATACTTTTGAGTTTCAGTGTCCATGTAAACAACCAAGAATTTTTATTTTCTTCATCTAAAATTTCTATTCAAAATAATTCGGCCCTTGATTTTTCAACATCTAATTGCAACATCTCTTGATAGATTTGTTTTACTCTAGATTTACAATTAAGCAATGTATTTAAAGATGGCATGGATAAGGAGACAACTTAAATATAGTTGGCAATTTTTTTTATTACTTGTCAAATTTTCAATGGGTAAAATCATGCCACCCCTTTTTAAAAATCCTGGATCCTGTACCACCCCGAAAGTTTCAACTCTGGATCCGCGCCTGCCTAATATATAGTAGCCTAAAAATAACAATACAAATAATAGTAATATATGATGATGGTAATAATGATAGCAATTAATAATAATATCAAAAATTATTAATAATAATAAATTAATAATAAACTGGTGCATATCCAGTATTCTGCACCCTGTGGGCCCACCAAAACCGCGTGCGCGAGCAACATAGCTCACGTGCAAAAAATCCTTCTTTTATGAAGCTGAATAGGCCTACCTTTATTTTAAAAACATTTTTAAACAGAATTATAGAAATCATAATTTCGGAAATATTGAAATTACATTAAAATTACACAAAGATATATTTTGAAACATTTATCAAAGTAAATAATTATAATTACTGCCTTAGAAAGATTTGATAAATATGGAACCAAAAGGCGGCTCTCCTATCGTTTCGGCCAAATTTGAACCAGTCATTTGGATCTGGCGGGCCCGATCGACTAGCGGTTTTGTACTGGCGGTACTAATCAGCTAGCCGTTTTGGACCGCCGGTTTCCGGGCTAATTCGCCAATGACACCGGCCTGCGCCGCTCGCGCTTGCGCTTGCACGCGATAAAAATATGCGCATGCGACGTACGTGCGCTTTGCACATACGTTCCGCTGGATTGATTGCTGTCCACTTAGCTTGGCACTGACTTGGACTTACCGCAGAATTGCTCAAATTATATAGGTTAGTAATTTTAATATTGATTAAAAGTTTGTTTGGTTATAATTATTTGTTATGATTTAGATGTAGAGCTATCATATTGGTCTCATTTTGTAATTGATAGGAAAATCTGATGAAGTTAAATTATGCTCCTTCTTCATGGTCATGTCCTTGGACCTTGCTTCCAACACAATTTCTTACACCTGGGACTGGGCTTGGATTCGGGACGAAGTCGGAGGCACATGACGTGCATGTGCAGGGAGGGAACCCCGTCGGATCGCGGTCGCGAGCCGTGTTGACGTGGTCGTGGTCCGAACGGTGAGTACCGGGGGGGGGGGGGGGGGGCACTCACATAATTATTGGTGGTACGCAGTCAGACCGCAGTTCCCTATGCTAAAAAAGTAATGAGCAAAAAGACCAGATTCATCCAAATCATCTCGTGGCTGAATCCTCCTCCGGCTCCGGCCTCCTTGCAAAATCTTGTTGTGATTCGTGAGATTTTCTTACTTTCTCTAAGAATTTACCTGTTTTAACAAATAAATTATTATTGCACTATCAGGCATCAGATAGAGTGAGTAACTTGTTAGATGTTATTCTCTCATATTGGTCATTTATTTTGTATAGGGGCCTACAATATTTTGATAAATAAGTAAATTTCTGGCCTGAAAATGTGCCTCAAAACTGAATTTTCTTCCTCTGTTTTCTTTTGCAAATTGTGCATAACTTTTTATTTTGAGCCTCAATGATATCACCATAAAGCTGAACTTCTGGGCTGGGCCTGTTGCATGAAATGGTCTTTCGTAGAACCGTTCTACGTAAGAACGAGATATCGCTCAACTGTTACAAATTAAAGCCGATACCACTCATTCAATGAACAAGGTTATGAAATAACCTTGTTCTCAGTTATATCTCCATGTGTGGCAAAATAAGGATGGCAATGTTTGGCTAATTTTCTCTTTTTCTTTGGGACAAATGCTTGATTTTTTTACACTGACAGTTTTCATTACACCTATTCGTCATACAACTTGGCCCTTAAGTAAATTTGATTCTTTAAATTATTTTTTTCTTAAAGTTGAATTAAGAAGACGATTCCAAATATTGAGATATTTACATTAATAGCAACCTTACAACCCCCCAAACACTTATAGGTGATACGACCCCCCATTTTCTTTTTTCAAAATAGTGAATTTGAACGATTTATCCCTACCCATTTTCCCTGAGTTCGCTCCTGCAATGCCTACCGAGACGGGTGTTCTTTGAGTGTGACGTCACCGGGGGGTATTCGGTCCCGGTGTAGTAAACAAGGCAGTGCCGTTTTGTGTACTATGCACGTACTCCTTCATATGGAATAACTGCAGTTGAAGTTGTATCTGCGAGCCATAGAACTTGCAAAGAGGAAATGATTAAAATATTTGTGGCCGTACTATTATTCCAAATATGTGAATTCCCTCAGAATGATACCATAGACCCTAAAGGAATAATTTCAAGGAGAATAATATGAAATTTGATCGAGATCTTCTCACCAGTCGATAACGTAGCAGACGTGTTATTATGACATATTTATCCGCGTGTGACGCGGCTCTTGCAAAAAAACACAGTTGGTTGCGGAATTGCTTTGTGCCGACCGGCCGCCCGCTCCGGCGCAGCTAGCTGTCGAGCTACCGTACCGTTCTTGTTGTCTTCAACCATAGAGATGTATACTAATTACTATATATCTTTCTGTCTTCAACTCACTTCCGAATTGCGTTTGTATGTGTGACGGTGACCCCTAGCGTAATTAAATATAGAAAACAGCTCAGAAGGCCGAGAAAGAATACTATACGTTTGGTTCAAGATTGTTCTGTGGAATGAGCTATGAGTGGAAATGATCCAGAGGATATAAAAGTGGAGTCAAAGACAAAAGAAAAGAAGAAAAAACGCCAGGGGATCGCTGCACGGCCATGAACTAAGTCGACATACCAGACCATAACAGTACACTCAATGCCTGGGTGTTGTGTGTACTAGTATTATGCGTTCAGCGCGCGCTGAGCTAACCGCCGGAATTACTTTCCAGCTACTCACTTGATTGAACATCGTGATAAAATAAATGAGAAATAGTGAAAATATCATTCAATAACTCACTGTTTGCTATCTTACATCATGATTGAAGAGTTCATGGTGGTTATTCATACTGTTTTTTATACAGGGAAAGTAAAGATTTGTACATATCAGTCCTATTTGTTTGATTTGAGTTGCTTTGAAAAAAAATTGTAAAATATCTTTCTCTCTCTGCATAGCATTTCTGTATGACATTCAGGCACCTCTTATACTAAATTCTCCCCGGTGACGTCACACTCCGAGTGACTTTTCTGTACACTCGTCTCTCGAGCTCTGACAGGTGGCTAATTTCATAGACTTTCAAAGCAAAATATCGAGAAGGCAGAGGATTATTGTGACATGCTATGTGTTTGAACAACTTATATATACTATATATTGTATGTAGAACCTATATTTATGGAAACTCACCCCCTTCTTAATTCAACTTTAATTAAAAACAGATAAAAAATGATAATTTTCTTGCCATATTATTTTCCACCAATAGAGGGCGTACACAAAAATATGCCAAAAATTAAAGTTTTTGAGCGCTCTAGTAAATACAAAAATTATTCCCAAGTTACTAATGAAAAATAAATTGCAACTGTATGGAAATTAGTAATTTTGGTCACAAAAGTGATATTTTAATCATTTTTTAAAGTGTGTGCTCTGTACAGCATTGGCATGCCATAGTCCAACCTGTAGATTCCCCACAGGCAGGGTGGTTGCAGTGTGGTTGCAGTGAACAAGTGGGCGATTCAAACACATGACCTGAAAGAATGATTCTTCTTCTTTACAATGATACCAAAATCATGAAGTTCGATGCACAATTAGAGCAGCAATGACCGAATGAAAAATTGTGTTTTGGTCCTCATCAAGCTCATTAAATATGCAAAACATCTCAAGTCATGAATATCACTTGGATGAAAGAAGCCACTTTCTTGGGACCTGCCATCTGACTGTACAGGGACGTGCCGCTTTGATGACCCCCCTTTTCAGACCTAATTTTCAGTTCTCTAGATAGAGTAAAGTGCCCAAATATCGGACACTTATATCTAGTCTTACTCTTAGCCTTAGGCATAATTGGACCAAAACAAAAATACAATCAATAAATTATTGATTCAATGATTGAATCATTGAATCAACATGATCAAATAAAAATTTATTTCCGTAGTACAAATGTAATGACTAATGAATGTTGAATATTAATGTCATAAAAAATAGAATCGAAAATAATATGGTAATCAGAAATTTAGGAAAGAGTTCCATACATGTATGCACCCCCCACCAAAAATAACAAAAGATTGTTGCGACTTCCGGTTCGTTCACTTCAGATTTTTTAATCATTTTTTTTACTGTTGCTTACCTTAGTTGGGACTCAAACTCACCTCGTTTTATCTGCAGTCAAGACCTCTTCCTGCTATGCTAGCGAGAAGCGCTGATACCCGAAGGGGTATTTTAGCGATTATCAGCCGATAGATCGACTAGTCTAGATTCACAGACCCTTTACTGACTAAATAAATCGATGTCTATGGACATTTACACGCACTAGATCCTGCTTGAAATTTGACGGAATAAAGCCATATTTTGGTATGTATTTTCACTCCCCCCTCATATATGTTCTATATTAGGGATAGATATATTATTCTGAACCTTATCCATGTTTTTATTTTCAATTTTAGTGGGGGGTGCATATGGAACTCTTACCGAAATGAATTGAATCTTGTTTTTTGCCAAAAATCGGACACAGTTTTCAAGTATCGGACACAACGAGTTAAGAGATCATGGAGATGTGCGCCTGATTGTGGCCTGTACTGTTTCCAGAATGCAGAAGAAGACGAACAGACATTGCTCATTTACAACAAATAATAGGCCTACTTTTGTAACTTGCTGCCTTTTGCCGAAGTTCGGCAGAATTATAAGCATAGGCATGCCATGTGGTTTAACGCTGTACCGGCCGACGCGACTTCAAATTCAAACTCAAAGTTCCTGCAAATTCTGCATAATCGTGAAATTATTGAAAATGGGGAAACCAAAATTTCACTTCTTTGCACAGACCGGGGGGGGGGGGGGGGGGGGCTGATTCAGCACCCCCTGGTGATCTTGGCTGTCAATCATGCGAACGAAAATTGGAAGTGCTTTACCCAAGGCATAGTCTACAAAACAAACGTGTATAAGATCAAATTCTGCAAAAATTATCATTTTTTAATCAATCATGCTAATTTATGCTAAAATCAAAAGTTTGCTCTAATTGACTGAATAATGCCCCTAATGCTAAGTTTGGTTCACAGACTCTTTTATAGGAATCTAAACATATGTACTTTATAAAAATTATTTATTTTCTGATGTATTTTACTGTTTTCTAAGTTCCTTATGTATTTCTTTGTTTTTTGACTTTTGAAATTTGGCTGAAAACTCTATTTGCATTGGATTTGTACACAAACTTCATGTTTTTGAGCAATTTTAGTTCTGCTTGCACAAAGTTAAAGAAGTGTTGCATAACTTCAGAATTGCATACACAGGAGTCAAAATTTTGGTCTCAAAAGTTGCGTGTGACGCGAAAGTAAAAAGTCAGCAAGCGATGCGGTCAAAAAATTTTGCGCTGCGGATTTATCGCGAGCCCCCCAGTCTCCAGTCTAAAAATAATTTGATTTTAACAGATAAAGAAAAAACTGAAAATTTGATCAAATTCGTATAAGGAATTTCAACAAAGTTATGCACGTGATGCAAATCTCTAAAATGCCATAACTTAATTCTATTGATATGCATCATGTGCATTCTGTGCATTTCTTTATGAATATTCAATGAGCAAACTGATGTCATATCCCAACTTGTTCTTTTGTAGTTTATATGGCCTATATGAAATTATGTTTATTCAAATTTTTCCCCCCAAGAAGTAAAAAAGTTGGATTGACAGCTACTAATTGCTGCAATTTATTTTATCATAAGGGAGACATATCCAACCAGGCTATTTGCTGATGATTGCATGGTTTACACTAACCCAGAGAGCTCCCGCCCGCGCAGCGGGCGGGAGCCCAGAAGCTTACCGTGTATTTTACCATTGTCACCGGACTAGGGTGATTTATGGTCTAAATATTTCTCCAAATGAATTGTGAAAACGGAAAGTATACAATTACCACGATTATATGGATGAAGTTCTAACGAGTGGCAGATTCCTGACATCTGGGCACAGTCTGGAACCTCAAAAAAACGAAAAGTTCTCTCCTTCTACCCAGTCTCGATCGGCCATTTTGTTACGATTTTTAACAAAAATGGCCGATCGAGACGGGGTAGAAGGAGAGAACTTTTCATTTTTTTGAGGTTCCAGACTGTGCCCAGATGTCAGGAATCTGCCACTCGTTAGACCTTCATCCATATAATCGTGGTAATTGTATACTTTCTGTTTTCACAATTCATTTGGAGAAATATTTAGACCATAAATCACCCTAGTCCGGTGACAATGGTAAAATACACGGTAAGCTTCTGGGCTCCCGCCCGCTGTGCGGGCGGGAGCTCTCTGGGTTAGGTTTACACCAACATCAAGACAGAGGAAGATGCTATTCGTCTCAAAACCAGACAGATGAGCTGACAGAAACTGCAAAATCTTCCCACGCTGTGTAATACAAAGGGCTCGACCCTTGACTCGCTTTGTGATGACGTAGCCCATAAATGAGCTGCATTATGATGCGCCGTTTGTAGAAAGATTTATAGAAAAAATTATAAACACAGTAAATAATAATTATTTATATAAAAATTGCATTTTTTGGTTCTAAATAATGATTATTATTATTGTTATATTACATGATAGTAATTATTTAGAAACAAAACGTTGGTACCTTCTTCATTGAATGAGTGCCTGTGTGGTGATATAAGGTTGGCAATTTTTGGCTTTTGATTTAAAACGTTGAGACTGAACTTTACCAGAACAAGTTCCAGTCGCTTGGTGGCCATGAAATGCACATATTGACAGGAAATGTGATATTGTTTAGGAAACATGATCATGAGGAAAGATTCAACAAATTGTAGACTGGACACTTCAGCCAATTTTTTACACTTATGCACACAACTTGCTGAAGTGTCCAGTATTCCCCATGTACCGGTGGTGTCTTTGTTTGTATACGCCCATCCTACGGGACGTATATATATCACGCTTGGTGTCCGTCTGTTAACTTTTCTTTTTAAACTCGATAACTTCAGTTTAACTTAACCTACATGTAGGCTCATACAATTTGGCGTGTATGGTACTAGCATGGATCTCAGGAGCCTATTGATTTTAAGGTCACAGGGACATGTTTTCATCACCCTTTTGAAGTCTTTGTAAACATGATAACTTTATGTTTAACTTAACCTAGGCTCATATAATTTTGTGTGTATGATACTAGCATGGATTCCAGGGAGCCTATTGATTTTGAGGTCAAAAGTTCAAAGGTCAAGGTCACAGTGACATGTTTCCATCACCCTTCTGAAGTCCTTGTAAACTGGATAACTTTATGTTCAACTTAACCTAGGCTCATATAATTTTGTGTGTATGATACTAGCATGGATCTCAGGAAGCCTATTGATTATGAGGTCAAAAGTTCAAAGGTCAAGGTCACAGTTACATGTTTTCATCTTACTCTTTGTAGCCCTTGTATACATGATAACTTCAGTTTAACTTAACCTAGGCTCATATAATTTGGGTTGTATGATACTAGCATGGATCCCTGGAAGCCTTTTGACTTTGAGGTCAAAAGGTCAAAGGTCAATGTCACAGTAACATGTTTTCATCTTACCCTTCTGAAGTCCTTGTAAACGCGATAGCTTTAGTTTAACTTAAGCTATGCTTATACATGTATAATTTGGTGTGTATGATACTGGCATGGATCCCAGGAAGCCTATTCATTTTGAGATCAAAAGGTCAAAGGTCAAGTCGCCACCTTTCACTTTTCTTGCTTGACCAAAAACTCAATTTTTCGCGTTACAGGCGGGCATATCATGTGCTTGCCCTAGCGACACTTGTTTAGAATTTGAGAAATATAAAAGCCAAGAAGGTTAAGAGACCGGTCTGTAAATGAATGTGATATATTCAAAGAATTTTTTATAGTAAATTTTTTGTGTCCTGGAGACTTGCATAGAATTTACACAGGTGGGATTATTCACAATATTGACGGGTCAGCTGGACATGGCATGAGTTTCCCTTTTTACATTGCTGTCCATTTCCTGTGCTTATTCTTGCTCTTGGAGCATTATTTCTGTCCGTTGACCATATTCCAAGCATATTTTCCTCTGCTTGTAATCGTTAACCAAACTGAATGAAATTAATAACTGTGATAGTTTGAAATGCAAAGAAATGAGACAGAGACAATCATTGCTTTTGCAGTGTGCTTCATATTCAAAGTGACAAATGAAAAATAATTATGAATAAAATGCAGTGTACATGTACCTGTGTTATTTCAAGATTATAGTTTAACCCAATTTGGCAGTCAAAAGTTTTATTGAGTTCTTTCTCTCTCTCTCTCTCTCTCTTGAGGCAGAATATAAAACTCTGTTTGGATCTGTATTTGTAGTAAGTTTTCAGCTCATATTTGCACAAAATGACAAATGTAGATTGTCACTGATTGTCTCTGTCTTCTTTGCTTTGTCATGACAGGTCCTTGGTCAAGATTTATGTGTGACTGAGAATCAACACTCTCACCATGGGCCTGTTGACAGACACTCGAACCCAAGCTGTCCTGTCTCGTATTATCCTGGCTGTCCATAAGCCTCTGGAGGTGATTCTTTATATCGCCGGTGTGGCTTCTTTGCTTGCATTGGCATTCACCCCTCTTAATGATAAGACTTACTTCTCTGAAAATGCTCTGTTACCAGGCCTGGTGGAGAGGAAGTACCTAATTGATCATAGCATCAAGGATTATGCCAAGGAACTGACCCGACTTGGAGCTGTAGATAATGGTAAAGGGCCTATCCCTGAAGAATGGGTGAAAGCTCAGTTTATGGACCTGGGTTTAGATGTGTATTCACAAAACTTTACTGTACAGCACCCGTTCATCACTAAAACAAATGGAACCAGAGGAACTGGAGGTGTCACTGGAACCAATGTGTATGCAATTCTTCGAGCCCCAAGGATTGCAGGTACTGAAGCTATAGTCATCACAGTACCCTATCGTAATAAAGAGGCTGAAGCAGGCAGGTCAAGGACTCACCATGGGATTGGCCTGATGTTGTCATTAGCAAGCTTCTTCAGCAAGAACACATTTTGGTCAAAGGACATTGTCTTTGTGGTTGTGGACAAAGAAGAGGTTGGGATGCAAGCCTGGTTATCAGGCTACCATGATATCCCGTCAGAGTATCTCCAAATAAGTCTAATGCTCGGACGTAGTGGCTCTATCATTGCAGCCATCAATTTAGAACTTGGTTCTGAATTTACTGATCACATTGACTTGAAGATTGAAGGTTTAAATGGACAGTTGCCCAACCTGGATCTCTTCAACCTGGCTGTTAGACTATGTCGTTTAGAGAGGGTCCCTGTAACATTCCAGAATAGAGCTGACCCTCCCGAAAGACTGGTTCTCAAGTGGGCGGGACTAAAGCATTCAGCCACAACAATGCTTCTCAACATGGCTAAGCAAGCTAGTGGAAAGCCAAGTGGAATCCATGGTCTGTTTGTGCGCTACCACATAGAAGCCCTGACTCTCCAGGCTCATCCTGCAAAGCGTGGGTTGGGAGTAGAAGCAGTTGGACGTGTCATGGAGGGAGTTGTTCGCAGTGTCAATAATCTGCTGGAGCGGTTTCACCAGTCTTTCTTCTTTTACGTCCTCCCCAGCTGTGAAAGATATGTTTCAATTGGCCTGTACATGATTCCGTTTGGACTTTTGTTGGTTGTGCCCACACTGCGTGCGATGGCCCTTTGGCTTCTTGCAGTTCAACCCATTGAACAGATTACCACTTCAGATGAAAAAGATCAAGATGAGAAAGAGGACATTGATAAAAAAGCAAAAGAGCAAGAAGGTCGTCCCTTTGGTCAAGTAATGCCTCTCATAATAGGTGCGCACATCATGGGAGCCATACTGTTTGTAAGTCCACAATACCTCGTCAGTGAGCACATCAAAGCGTTCAATGTCAGCCCACAAGGTGCCATTGCTATTGGATTTGCAGCGTTCTTTGTTGGCTCATCATCACTTCCCATTTTCGGTCGGAGGAGTAATTTTCAAACAAATGAGCAACTGCCTTCGGACTGGCAGCTCTTAAAGTGTCTGACACTCATTTGGTACACTGTGACTCTGTTGGCAGTGTCCATGTTCAACTTTTCTCTCGCTTTCTTTGTTGCTGTGCCAACGATTCCCATTGTGGTCCTTGTCCGACCTGTAGAACGTGTAATCTTGAAAATGATTCAGGGGTTTCTTCTTCTGTTGATATCCCCCCTATCTTTGATATATTCCTTTATAACTCTTAATCATGGCTATTTTCATTCTAGGGATGCTATGATAGACATTCTTAACCAGGGATTTTACAAGACTGTAGAGTCCTTTTTTGAAGGTGTGGTCAATGCTTACTTGTTTGGCAACAAAACATTTGCTTTGATAACACTTGTTTGGTTTCCCATCTGGTTTCTCTTTTGGGTAGTACTCTTTAGGAAAGCAAGTAGTTCAACGATTTCTAAATGATTTGTGTCAATAGTTATCTGTATAAAGCATGTGGAAATAAGAATCTAAATAATTTGCTGTCCTAAATACATGTATGAGTTTGTACATTCACTGATGACACATACACTTTAATCTGCCGGAGTAAAATATTTTGGGACCAAAAAATGTTGTTGATAATGCAACATTGCACTCCAGTCGGAAAAACAAATTGCTTTGACATACGCGATTCTTTGACCTCCATTGTTTTAAAAGTTGAATTTAAAAGCAGAGTCTAGTGTAGGGGAAGGCGGGGTAAGTTGTGACACTTTGCATTTTGCATGTTAGAATTGATATGACTAATAATATTGTAGAAATAAGTACCTTTCCTTTAAATTTGATTCTTGGGAAATATTTTTCACCTATATATAACCTTCTACCCTCACACTGAAATTCATTGTGACCTTTGAAAAAACAATGTCAAATGGCTCAACTTGCCCCATATGTGGGGTAAGTTGTGCCACCTTCTGGGGTAAGTTGAGCCACAAAAACTATGTACAAAATGTATGCGGGAAGAAGCAGCATGTCAATTTTTTATTTCAAGCCTTTTCACTTGCTAATTCTCTGTAAATACTAACATCCTCTAAAGTAAAAGAACTCATGTGACTTTACACCTTTCTGCCTGCATATCAATGGCTTTTAAAGTTTTTTTTAAATTTTTCATTCTTATTACCATAAGAATTACCATGGCTCAACTTGCCCCATGTTGGCTGGCTCAAAGTACCCCAGTCCGAACTTAATGCGATATTTTCACATCCACACATTTCTTATGCATCCATCATTTAAAAGACTATGACAAGAATGAAGATCCATACCTGGACTAACAATATTCTTATTTCTTTATTATATCTAAAGACGTGTGTGGGTTAAAAGCACTCCTCGATTTTACACCCTTTTTTACTTTTTTTGCTGGAATTTGTATTTTTCCGTCTATTAAAGTACTTATTGTTTCAAAGTCGAAAACAATATGGTTGGGTAAAGGGTTATGTAATGGGTCATCAATACATGACACCACCACAATGTCTGACTCATTCATTATTGGCCTGGGGGTGGTGGCTCAACTTGCCCCTATGCTCAACTTACCCCGCCTTCCCCTACATGTAAACCCTTGGTATGTAAAATACGATTGGCAGTCACATACATGTTTACACTGTTCCAGTAAAATTCATGATTAAATGCAAATGATAAAATATTGAAGTGAAATGCAATCATGCACAGTGCAAACTCAAAATGCATTTGTATTGGTTATCATGGACAAAGTCAGTGGAAAATCTGTTTCATCTGAAATTTATAAATAAGTGATTATTCTCACTTTTATTGACAACAGTCATTTGATATGATGCTATTTATGACTGAAATTATGAATTTTGTCTAAAAAGCAATAAAAATAAAAAGATGAAAACACAAAGAAATACATAAGATATTTAAAAAACAATAAAGTACATAAGAAATTGATTTTGGTAGCAGAATTTTTTTCATTTTTAGTTGTTAAGGGAATGCCTCAAAGAATATTCTCACCAAAAATTAGCTTTCTATGAGCTCTATTAAAGCAAAAAGTATGATTTCTTGAATAGATTAGCATAATTAATTCATGTTAAAAAAATATGTGAACTTTTTGCAATTTACCTAATATGCATTGGCGTATATTATGTCATTCTCTACCATTATGCAAATTTTTGTCGCGATCGCATGACTGCGGCTTAGACTTAAGGGGGCCTTAAACCCCCCGGACTTTAAGCATACAAAATAGCCCAGGTTAAAGGGTTAAAAGATAATATTTTCAAACCCTTATGGCGCACTCACATTTCCCCTGCGCCAAGTAAAAAACAGCAGTTTTCACATTTTTTGTACCTGCTACATTTAGGTGGTTTGAATAAAAAGGAATCAAATGGCTGTTTTCGACTTGCCGTATGGCAGCCGTTGGGGAAATGTGAGAGTAAAATGTTTGACCAATACATTTTCCAATGTAAGTAGTGCATTCATACATAGCACTTGAAAGATACTTTGAAGCTCACTGCTCTAAGTACTTTTTAATAATGTCAGTTCAAACAGGATGCCTACAAGTATGTTCAATACACGTTAACTTTAGTTTTATATTTTGTATTAGTGATGAATGTTGTTCACGTAACCTTGCCACATTGTTTTAGCAGTGGATCCCTTATGGTCCAGGGAATCATAATAAAAACAGAAAACTATGACCAAGTGTTTGCTATAAACTTGAAAGCCACAGCCAGTGGGATTCAGGGAGTTTGATTGAACCCCCTAAATTTTCCCAAACAAGAAAATAGGTTCTTGGGTACGAAAAACCCAACAAGTTTTTCTGATGACCTTTTTTTTTTTGCTTGTCAAATTTTTCAGCCAAGGAAGAGAAGGAATCAACCCCCCTCATAAAAATCCCTGGCTGCAGGGCTGTATTTGTGTTATTTGTGAGATACACTGCATAAATTGAATCTTGTAGTTTTGCTGTGAAGGTGATCAAAGAAGAAATACTAAACATTGATTTCTAAAATTTACAAGATTTCAAGTCAACGTCCAAGGATATTTTGTTTTGATACCATATTTGTATTATTTTGTATTAGTGATGTTGGTATCATGCCTGCCTGTCATCCAAAATAAATTTAAGTTCAACATCAACAAAAACTTTTCTGATGATTTCATTTTAAGAATTAAACTAGCATTCAACATCTAAGGCAATTATGGTAACTGACTCTCCTCATATGCTTCACATAATAACTTTTGTTATATAGATTACAAAGGGAACAGGCTTTGAGAAAGTACATGTATTGAGGGAATTATTTGTCCAAGAATGGACTGGCAGATACTTTTTTACCAAGGAAAAATTTGTGATATTGCCAGTCCAACCAAGGATGAAACCATGACTTGTTATAAAATATGACTGGACCTATTTGGACATAAGGGCATTTTCACGGTAACTGACATTACACGGCACAATGTTTTCACACCTTTCATTGTGTGTATCTCTAAAACAACAAATGATGGGAGTTTGCTTTTGATAGAGTTAATAAAGTGAACCTTGCTGTATACTCTGATACTAAGTTTTCCTATGTAACCACATTTTTTTACGCATCAGCAAGCAAAAATGTGTCGGTAACTGACATTACTCAAAAGGACGTGCAATTTCAGGGTGTTCATTAAAATTGAAATATCTCATGTCCCTGAGGAGATAGAGTAATAATTTAAATATGTTAATATACCTCCGTTACTAGGTTAAGATGTGTCAAAATATTAAACTATTCGTTTTTGTCTTTTGGGGGCTATGATAATTTTTCCACAACCATGCTGGTAACTGACATTACGGTAACTGACATTACACTTAATTTGCCATAGAGATAACACATGGAAGTCAAATGTGTGGAAACATTGCACTGTATCTTGTGTGCAGGGCTTCACATGAAAGTGAGCTTGATGTGGAAGTATACCCGAGTTTCTAGGAACATTTCAATTAAAATTTTTTTTCATTTTCTTAATTCCTTTCTTTGATTTGAACATTTTTATCATTACTTGTCAGTAACTGACAATACACATTAACATTTACCAGTGCTATATGATTTTCAAAGGCATAATTTTCTTGGTACTTATATGTAAGGCTTTTTTAAATCATAAAATTTTCATAATACTTCACATTTTTAATTATCAAAAGATAAGAAATGTATGTTTTACTTACTCGGGGGGGGGGGGGGGTGTGGTCATAGCAGCTTCATGTTTTCCTATAGTCATTTAATATTGCATTGACTGTACACATGGATTTTTCTGACTATACACCAATAATATATTCATCAGTTTTATATTGACTTTTTAAACCTTTTCCTTCACCAACCTCCCCCTCCCCTCAAAAAAGGCAAAATGAATAAGGGTCTCCTCCCCTAGGCTACACATACCCCTCCCCCGAATGTCATGCAGCCAATGTAGTTTTATTGATTTCTATTCTGGTCAGTGCAAGCAATGCTTGTTCATATCTGTCGGATTTCAATTCTCTTCATAATTTGTTTAATCATTTTCTTTGCTAATTTCTTTTTTAAGCTGTCAACAAAAAATAAACTCCAGCTTCTAAACTGAAACTGAACTATTTGTAAATTAGAAAAAAAAAACAGTTTTAATAGATCCATGCAACATTGATCAGAACTGTCAAATTTCACTTTTCATCTATACTTGTAAACCAAAAACAAAATTGTATCACACATCCACATTACTAACAGGTATAAAAACCAGGAATTTACTTTTAGCGAGGCAATGGTCAAAAGAATCCTAGAAACTAAAAAAGGGACCCTGGAAATCCCCTTCATCACAATGTTAAGCTTAAAAAATGTTGCAGATTTAGGCTATAGGTTGGGAAAAGTACCCCCTACCCCCCCTGTAAACCAAACAAAAAATTGTCTGATACAAACAATTAGGTACTTGGTAAGTGCATGTACAAAACAATTTCATAGTAATTTTTTTTTTGCACGATGGGAATGCAACTTCCTTCATAATTTCATATAGTATTCCTTGTGAACTATACCTTTTAAAAGTGGTGGTGGCGGTTTATGATTGTAGTAGTTATGATGATGATGATAATGAAATTGATATACATGTAAGCTGATGATGATGATAGATGGAACTCATAATGATTTCCTAATCATGATAATGATTGTTTGAAATAAATGACATGGATATGGAAAGCGAATGAAAGATTCTGTGGTCTAGTTTTCTCATGATATTTAATAGACTTGAGATTATAGAGACCTCAAAGCATATGATTGATGAGTTTTAATCATTAAGCAAGTGCACTGAATTTCACATAAAATAGGCCAGAGGTGCCTATCTTAAACAATTTTGCTTAATTTTTAAAGGTCCCAGTTTCTTTAACATGCACAGTACAGTGAACCTACATTGTTTGGGAGAGTGTGATGATGATCTACATTACTGTATTGTGTTATCTCCCTCATGAATAGTGTGAATTCGTGTAATGTACAGTACAAGGTATAAGACCATGATGTGTACTCTAGCTCTCTTATTATTAATAATCTCCAGCTTTGAATAATCTTTTTAAGGTTTGACAGATAACGGTAGGGCTATTCCCTTTGGATTTCCATGATTCGTAGAACATTAACCAACCTCTTGAAAAGTGCTGCATCATCTTTAAAAATGGCTGACGCTGTCCCGGTGACTACAGCACTGTCTGCTCATGATGGAGATGGCACAGTGGTATCAGCCAGAGCAGACGATAGGAAGAGGGCAGCAGACAATTTGCTAGATGATAAAGAGAGCAAGATACAGAAAACAGAGGTATGGATCTTCAGAAAATCAAATTATACTTGGTATGCAGTGCATGATGTTGCCATGGCCTTCTGAATTGACCCCTTTCCACCTCCCTTTGACCTCTTAAGTTTTTGGTAGACTATTGCCGCCTCTTGAAAAATCCTGGATCCAACAGTCGAAAGGAAAAACATAATCATAGTTGACTGTAAACTTACTTGATTAAATGTTCCTAATGATAGTGACCAAAGTGAAAGTTTAGGTTAATAACTGAAAAATATGACAAGACCAGTACAGAGGATTACTTATGTTAATCAAATAATATGGCATTGCAATTTTATGGATTGTTTTACATAAATTGTTTGCTTTTATTTTAAAATTTGTTTTGTATCTTTTTTAACATCAAATTAAAAAAAATGATAAGAAAATGAGATAAGAATGTTAATTGTCTTGTACATTTACAGGATACTGTCAGCAGCACAATCACCAATGGTGGTAGTGAAGGTCAAAAACGAAACAAGGTGTTAAAACGTAAAGTAGCCATTCTTCTTTCTTACGCTGGGGCAAACTATGTCGGCATGCAGAGGTAAGCATAGTTCGGTAACTCAATACTGTTTTTAGTTTTTGAACGGCATGGTTATGGTTAGGCTTACTAGTGGGTTGAAATCATTGAAATCATAATGGAAACATTACAATGTCATGAGTTGGCCCACGCTATTTTGAAAACATATTAAGATTTCAAATAATAAGTAGTGTGTTTTTCTCATCATGTATGAACATAAAAAATGTTGCAGTGCTTTGTAACATCATATATTAACAAGGCGTACTATTCTTCATAGCCTATCAAACTCAATGACTTTATAACATTATTAGGAATAAAGTGTGAGGTGAATCCGGCTACCTCATTCACTGGGACAAAACTGGATTTAAAACTTTGGATTGATGATTAGTGAAAGTTCTGTTACAAGTATGAAGGTGGGCTCTACATGTATGCCTGTATGCCTGAATTTGTTGATGTTGTTCTTTATTTTCTTGAGAGTGAAGTGTGTTTAAAATCACATACAGATTAAAATCAACATATTTATCACTAAAAACCTTTACCTGTCATTTTGAGAAAATAAACAAAAAACAATCGTGCCCCATTTTTATCCACCAAAACTGTTTTTACCCTCAGGAACCCGGGAGTACAGACCATTGAGGAGGATCTGGTGAATGCATTGGTCAAATCGGGAGCCATCCCTGAGGATTGTAGAAGGAACATGAATAAGATGAGCTTTCAGAGATGTGCAAGGACAGACAAGGGGGTATCGGCAGCAGGTCAGGTAGTCTCACTCAAGCTACTCATGCTTGATAACCTGGTAGATAAAATCAATGAGCATCTACCACCGGTCATCCGCGTCATGGGTAAGCTTCACTATTGTTAAATACCGTACATCACCTTCTTGCTAGATAGTACCTTGATGAAGTGTGATGTACCTTTTATTTGGAAGCTAGTGTTTTTGTTTTGTCTTGCTTAAACAATTATGGTTATTAAGAGGTCTTATAATTACATATAGATTCTGAATATACAAATCTTTCATCAAAGAGCATTTATAAGTGGAGATTGGTCACATTTAAGGGAAATATTCCCTTTTTTCAGGATTGGTTTCTTAATATGGTATAATTCTGATTTTAAATACGTATATAAAAAAAAGTAAATTTATGTATGAGCAAAGGTAAAGGTAGGAGGGGGGTATAGAGAGAAGACAGCCAATGACATGTGACAGTGTGACATGTGACAGCTTCACCAACTGGATGAAGGTGGAGATTGCAAAGGCAACACCCTTCTTTTTTGTCCTTTCTATTCTCCTCTCATCCCTTCTCTTCTTCACTTCTTACCTATGTCTAACCAAGTCATTTTGCCGGTCTCAAGTTTCTTAAAATGCATTTTTCTTGACTCTGTAACATGTAACTTTACTACACACCATGTTCAATAGTTTTTATTCAATTTGAGATATTGTTCCTTATTTCTTGAAAAAGCATTGCATCAGAATTTGAAGTTCATGAGGTTAAATTTCTTGAACCTTTTTTTACAAAGATATTTCGTTTTATTTTTTACAGATGTTGTAAGGACAACAGGAGGGTTTAACTGCAAGAATAATTGTGAGTTCAGGACCTACATGTATCTGCTACCAACATTTTCTTTTACTCCGCTAGAGAGCTTCACAGAGGAGAAATACAGAGTTACTGGTTAGTATTGAAATTGATATAGTACATATATATTCATGGGTAGATCCAGGATTTCATAATGATAATAATAACAAAAATTAGTAATATACAACATTTATAAAGCACATAATACACATTTTTTATTGAAAAGTTGAAGAGCTTAATAATAACTTCTGTCAAATTGGGATAGGGGTAGGGACAAAATACTAAATAACATAAACATAAGTCTACACAATAGAAGGGGGAAGGCAAAGAAAGGAGAGGGGCACTCGAAGAATTATCCACATGTTGTTTATCAGTCAGCATCGGGCATCAAAAAGATATATGCAAGAATCTAGTTTACCTGTGTATTACATCTTTCAGAATACATACAAACATTTATTGCAACATATAACAACCATTTATGTTGACCAACCAATTTTCTGATATGTGTGAATTTACAAATTCCTATTGTGTATTTGTTGCAATAAATTGTGTGCTCATGATGCATTACAGCGTTCATTATTTTGAGAAGCCTCTGGGTCGACCATTTTTACCTAAAACAAACAAAATAGCTAAATAAGGTTTCGATTGGAATTGAAAAACTAAAAGAAATATTTAACTGAACAATGAATCTAAAGTGCTACATAAGTATAAGAATTAATCAGTAGAACTGATCCCAGGAAAATGGTCGTGTTCAAATGCGGTTTATAACTTGTGCGCATGTAATATGAAATTATCTGTTCTTCATGTTTGTTTTTGTTGTCTTCAGATGAAAAGATTGAGGAAGTGAACGAGCAACTCAAGAAATATATCGGCACTCACAATTTTCACAATTTTACATCAGGAAAGTAAGTAATACTTCTAGTAAACATCCATACATGTTATGCATGGCTGGATAGTCCGATTAGCTTGTATTCCAAAGTCAAGTTTAAGTTAGACCATGCTCAATGGTAAATTATGAGAAGCCAAAAATATCAAGATTTTGTTTATATTGTATGCTTCTTATGTGAGTTATTTCACCATGTCTTATTGGGAAAAGAAAAGAAAAACTACTATGATAACTCTTGTGAGTTAGGAGTTGGATGGACGGACTTAAATTATCATAGAGCAGTGCTGTAAGAACTCTCCGTTTTGCTTCTTCATGTGGACTTACTTATATATGTACTTCCAGTAATGTATATTCTTCATTTACCTGTAGTTTATTTTTAACGGCACTCTCATTAAAACAAAAGAATCTATGCACCTTATATGCATTATCCTTTAGTCCACTTTGAAGTACTCCATTTCAAATAAAGAAGAAATGAGCACCATTCTCTTTGATCACTTGAAATGAATAAAATACAGAATCAAACTCATGAAAGTTTCAGACATACTGGACTAGTATCACTAATTTTAGTACTTTGTCTTTGATTGTGACTATTTACATGTATAGAAATCTATCAAATACACTTTTATAAAAGAATGAAACAACAATTTACATCATTCTCAGATCTCTTGTTCCTTGCCAACAGAGCCAAACTTATCCGATGGCCCTTTCACAAGGTACCATTTGAATGATGATTCCAGTGAAAAATAATTCTAATGATGAATTTTTAGCACGTGTGAAACCAAACTAGAATTAGGAATGCTAATCACAATCACGAATTCAAATTCTACTCTGGAGGTGAATTCCAGTTAAGTTTCACTCAAATTACAGTACGATTTTACGTCCGAAAGGGTTGACCTCCAAATCATTTTTTGAAGGGCGGAGCTTACATGACCTTTCAAGCACTTCCATAGATAATACAATTGTCATGCACTCATCTTAGTTTCTTTTTTTGCCATGCAGTGCTTTGATTTGGTTTGATTGACAAGCCACCAAGGACACAATACTGTCTTTGCTCAGGAATTCGAATTCAAATCACAGTTTTCAGTGAACCTGTGAATGGTACAATGATTCTAAAGACGAATTGCAAAAATCATTACAATGATGATTCAAGATTCTCTTGTGAAAAGTCCTGATTTTCCTTTCTCTTTGTCTCTCTCTTTTTTTCCTTTTGAAGACCCTACAAAGATCCCAGTGCCAATAGATACATGAAGGAATTCACATGTGAAAAGGGCTTTGTGGATGATGGCTTAGAGTTCGCTGTCATCAAGGTCAAAGGTCAGAGCTTTATGCTCCATCAAATTCGCAAGATGATTGGTAAGTTTTTATTTTATTTTACTTGTTTGTTCTATTTGACATAATAGGGAGTTTTTGCTTCCAGGATGCAGGATAGATTCAAAGGTATAGGAAATGTATTGTCAAATGCCCTTCATGACAGAGAAGAACCAATAAAGCCTTTATCAAAAATTGGTGAATGAAAACAGCAGTTTCATCATGGACTCTGAAAAAACCCCTGACATATTTGCAATTTTTTGTCAGCTCAGAAACTTTGGATAATACTGTTTTTCTGGTTCACCAAGTTTTGACAAAGACATCCCAGCTGTTATCATTCCCTAGAAACCTCTACATGTACATTGATTCGGTCATTTACTTGAATAACTATCCAACAGTTATTTTTAGATAATAAGTTAGGTTTATCCCTTTTGTTTCTAGGTCTTGTTCTAGCTGTGGTGAGAGGTCTGACCCCACCTAGTACTATTGAGAGAGCCTTTGAAGAACCCAAGCTAGACATTCCTAGAGCACCTGGCTTAGGCCTGGTATTAGAATCGGTATGTTTACCCTTATCTATATTCTAAAATGGGTACTCAGGATGAAAATAATTATACCTAAATTATACCTAAATAAAATTCACCAAGCAAAATAAAAATCTGATAAAAAAATATTAAACAAGGTAATTTAATTTCAAAGTGTAGCAACAAATTAGGTGCATGCAGTCATGAATATTCATTAGGCTCATGATGTCATGTCCCCACTCTCCTTTTTCTTTATGATATTGCATGAAATCATCATTATTTTTCATATCATATTTCCATGCATGTGTGTTTGATGTTTCCCTTGTAACAAAAATGTTGTACACTTAATATTGTATACATTAACCCTTAGCATGCCATGGACACATTTTTGTGCAATTGTACAATCTGTACAGTCACAATAATTTTTTCTTTAATGCTGCCAGTTCACGCTATGTCCAGGTACTACTAATAAGCACTCTTTAATTGAAGCATGTATCGATTGCACCATTAAATACAAAAGCCAGTTATGGTAACTGTTTCAAAATTATTTCATACACAATCCAATATGACCACCCGAGTGTTAGAATGTACGAATATAAAATATAGGCCAAAGGATTCTGGAAGAAATTGTGTTAGTTCTGAGAAATTAGCAAAAAGCATTGTATCTCATCAAAATGTCAGGTCTTTTTCCAAGCAATTAAAATACACCTCCCCACATGTGCTTATTTGTGGTGTTAATTTTTAGTGTGATTATTTTACTGCTTGAATTTCATGATTTCACAAAGTTCACTTTATGTAACTGTACCGGATCTAGATCGTCAATGATACAGTGACAATTAAACCTTGATTCTACAGACTTTCTCATGAAATCAGTGTTTACTGCATTTAACTTTAACCTATTAAAGGCTATCAATACTCTTCTGGCTCCTAGGTTCATTATGACTGCTACAACAGACGATGGGGCAGTGATGGGCTCCATGAACCACTCTCCTTCGAGCGTTCTAAGGTAAGCTAGTCTGAAGCCATCTCTGACAGAAATTCAAATGCATATGCACACATATACATACTGATAATCAAAGTCTGCATAACAAAGTTTGTCTGTGAATTATCATAAACAATAGTGGTAGGAGTTGAGGAAACATTGCTATATTTTTTGGCTTGAGTGGTATTTTGTTGTATCTTGAAAAGTGGAATGTTCAGGATATCCCCCAAGCTGTCATTATAATATTGACAGACTTCCTATTGATATGGCATGGTGGCCTTTGTTATTTTGGAGAATACCTGTATGTGGCTGGGTTTAGACGGATCAGTTGATGGAATTTGTAATCATTATAACAGAATTTGAGATTACTCTCAAAATTTCCCTCTATATGTGGTTTTTGCGTAAGGTATATTGACAATGTGAGGTTCTTTTTCCATGACAATATTTTTAAAGTCTGATACTAATATGTTAGACCTTTCTAGATCTAGTATGATAATTTTTTAGTGTATCTGTGTACAATGACTTTCTCTTGAGAATTTTGCTATCTGACCCCAAGGTTTACTTGATTATTCATGTTTTTATTCTCTTTCGTTTTATAGGATAAAGTTGAGGCATTCAAACACAAGCACATCTATCCCAACATCATCGTCAGAGAAAAGTACAACAAGTCGTATCCTTTAACATGAATCTCTGGAAATCTGCTAAAAACGCTTTGCGCACTGATGTTACAATTTTGCACATTCGTACAATTAAATTCAACAATCGTAATAATTAGTTTTCTCCCCTAACTTCATATAAGAAAAGCTAATAAATGGCAAAAGTTCTTGGACAACATCAATATAATGATAATCAGTATCAATGGTTCAAAATGGAAATCTTGAATCAAAGAAAATAACATGGAAATAATTGTCATTATTATTCCCCCCAAATTAATTCAGCGTGCAAAGAGTATATCTTGTAGCAGGGGGGGGGGGGGAAGCACAGCCCCCTCCCCCTATCTTCGCTGAAAAGCTTGTCCAATGTTGCAGATGTAGGCAGTAGGTTGTGAAAAAAAGCCTCTGAAAAAGAAAATGCATTTTAGCCTAAAAGCCTGTATTATATACTTGCTTCTTTTATTAAAGGTAAAAAAAATCTCTACTTGTATACTGTTTGAAAGCATTAGATATGGTTGCTTACTGATCAATTAAGTATCAAAAAGAGTATATGTGTTTCCTTAATGCATTCTTTGTGACTGGTCAGTATGTTTCAATGGTTGACAACGCTTCCCCTTCACACCTATGACGTAGTAGGAACCAGGAATCCATTGAGAATTGCACATACAGAGATGAAAGCAGCCATTGAAAATCAGGTTTGTTATCTTAGACATTTTCAAGGCTTATTCAGTCACGGCAGGGATTAGCTGTGAAATGAAATCAGACAATTGTCCAATATTCATATCTTGTTCTATCCTTGTTGAACAGGGGTGGTAAGAGTCACCTCACACTTGTGAAAATTACTCTTATCCTCTCTCTCCACTTTTCACAAGTCAATGCATCCTCCATCCTCAACCCTATCCACCTACTCTCTTCCACTGGTTTCTTCCATGTCTTAGCCATCTCCTCCACAAACCATTCACCTAAAACTTAAAAGCCCTTCTCACAACACGCCCATACCAATGTACCCGATTTGTCTTTGATTTTGCAAACAATGGGACATACATTAGGAGACACAAAATTTGTTGAATAAGCAGGAGATACTCTTTGTTGCTTGGCTACAAAAACTGTGGACTGATCTTGTTCTGTAATACATGTAGTTCAGAATGTGAATTTATTGGTTTTTCTGCACAAATCAGCCCACAGTATATTTAAATTGATTTACTTAATTGATGGTCCAGAAACTATAGCAACAAGCATACTTTTATTTTCCTTTGTCAAGAGCATGCATCCATCATTAGATCTTTGTCAGTATATTTACTGACTTAAGGACAATGTTACACAAAATCTGCACAGAACATGGTGTTAAAATCTAAATCTAAATCTGAAATCTGAAAATCCCTACTGGTTTAAACCACTTTTGTGAATTTTGATTTTTATTGTAATATCATTACTGTTTTGTTGAAACACAGTTTTGGTGAATTTGTTTTAGATTTTCTTTCCATTATCATCATCATCACCACCACCTCCACCATCATCATCATCACCAACATCATCATCATCACCTCCATCATCACTACCATCATCACTACCATCATCACCACCACCTTCATCACCACCACCATCACCAACATCATCACCAACATCATCACCAACATCATCACCAGCACATTCATTAACCTTTATTTATCCAGTATTACCATTATTTTCTTGTTTTGCTTCATTAAGGGCAATTCATCATCATCATCCATTGAAGCATCTAACACTGCTAAAGAGTCGGCCATCCAGGCAGAGCTGAAAGAGAGATCAGAGACCTCATCAAAACACCTACAAGAAACAGAGCCAATCCATTACGAGGGAAGTGATTCTAAGCAGGACTCTCCATCCTCACCAGCCAGGAGTCAGGAAGAAAGCAGAACAGAAACACTTTCAACAAATAAGACTGATGAGACCTTATAAGATGGAGTAAACTGAAAATCCCATCAAGAAATCATGGTCTGCAAATTCAACCAGTGCTTGAAACTCTGAATGTCATCATCTATCAAATTGAAACATTGAATTACTTTTAAAATTGGAAAGAAAGTGAATCCATTGATACCATTAATTCAGCATTGCTGAAGAGATGACGCTATGGAATATTGGATGTTACTAATGGATTCAATTTTGAAGTCATTTTAGATTTGCTTTTATTTATTTTTATAAATTATTTCAGGATTTTTAAATGTTTATACACACATAATTAATTATGATGATAATCATTTTTTAAATATGTTTTTCTTCAAACTTTTATTGCAGATTTTAGCTGTTTACATTGCTATCATGATGACAATCATTTAATACAGATCTTTAAAATGTGTTGTAGAGTATACAGTGTCTGTAGATGAACAATGCTGGAAATAACAGTTCTCAACCTGAATATTGTCAATCTTATTAATTGCATACCATATGAAAGAATGTAATAGCCTTTGTTTTTCACCTTGTTGCAAATTTTTATCAGTCATGCGGGAATGATTATGAATCATAAAATGTGGTAATGCATCTTATCATACCTTTTGTGATCAGTGAAGAGTAACATGCAATGCTTCAATAAGCATTGCTTACCTAATTATTTTCATGATCGGTAATGCACAAGTACATGAAAAACAAAGGCCTTACTTTTTTTTTTTTTTTTTTTAAGATTTACAATTATATAGATGTTGTGATTGTGCGGTTAGCAATTTTTTTTTCCAGCATGGTTCATCTTTTCCTTTTTAAAGTGCTGTTATTGATAAGTGTACAAATTTCCTGGGATACTGCAGATACATCTACATGCTTCTGGGTGCGCATCTCATCAATCTCTCTTGAGGGGCTACTGAACTGAACTGTAACATGAAAAATGTCCCTTAACACTTCAGCCTATTGTAATAACATTCCCTTTTATAGAAATTCTTAGATGCTTTTTTTGTTTTCTTTTTCTGATCTCAATATGTGGTTGTTGTATGGCTCAGGAAATGCCAAGAGTCTGCAGTTAAAAAAAAACAGTGTTCAGGCCAAGCCTCCCTTTCCTGTGTTTATTATACATGTAGAAGCTTCATTTTAGAACTTACCAACAGACCAGATAGGAGTTTCATAAAGCTGTTCGTAAGTTAAGAGCGACTTTATGAATGACTGGTGGCACTTTCTTGAAGCACCATATTTTCATTGGTGTAGATTTAGCTCCTAAGAAAGGATAACCAGTTGTTTGTAAAGTCGCTTGTCACTTAAGACTTACAGCTTTATGGATCACCCATCTGATGTGTGTTTCATAAAGCTGTTTGTAAGTTACAAGTGATTTTACGCACATGTGTGCCTTTCCCGGCAGCCTATGATATTCACCAATGAAAAAAGAGGGTACTATCATTGCTCACAAATTTTTGTTTAAGTTATGAGTAGCTTTATGAAAAGGCCCCCTGGGAGTATTACACAATGCCTTTTTTGAAGTTGTACATGGCTTCTCATACAACTGAAATATGAAGGGTGAAATTAAATGCCCAGTGCTTTTCCTGTGTCCATTGGAAAAAGAATTGCAATCAAATATAATTTCATTTTCAACTAATGAGAAGACTGCATTTCTGACTTGCATATGATTTTTATGAGACGTGTTTAATTGCAACTCTATCTGTAAATTCTCTCTGATGTCATCAATATATGACTTGCATCATTAATTATAAAATAGTAATCACGTTAAAATTATTGGAAAATGTTCAACTTTATTTATTCTTTAAAAAAAAGCCATTCTCTCGGTTCACCATGTTCAAATTATTCACAAATTTGTTAATATCTTTACAAACAGCTAAATGAAACAGCTCCTAGATTTGTGGAAAAGGGGTAGGGGTGGGCAATCATAGATACCGTACCGTCATGTGTAAGAATAAATGCATGGCTTTACAAGATTTTTTTTGTACGTGTGTCAACTATATGTGACTGTATTGTGGGTTCTCTAGCAAAACTTCTTTATCTAAAATAGTGTTATAATTTATGACAAAATATAAGTCTACATCTCTGAAATTCTGCAAATTTTTATTCATCCTTTAATACATTGATTATTATAATGATTCAGAATCTCAGTCCCCATTTGCTTTTATATACAGGTTTTTTCATACCTGTTTGATATTCCTCAATCAAATTTTAAAAATGCACAGTAATTTGTAGCAAAGTCCATCCCAGCATTGTTGACTTGAAGAAAAGTTATTTTATATTTGTTTTTAAATCAAATCCATGTTGGGATGTATTTAACACTCATGCATTGTTTAAAAATTGATTTCTGTGATTTAATAATGATCAGAAAATAAATTGCCTCAAAAATGCAACAAAATATCCATTGCTATTCTAGACATCATGAACAAGGTCAATTTGAAAAGCTCTTTTCTAGGTCATGTCTGAAATGATTGCTCTTCTATACTGACTGATTGGTAATACCCAAAATAATAATAATGATAGCTGGATTTATGAAGCGCTTTTTGCCTGAGGATACAAAGTGCTGCTATTATTACCCCGTCTTTAGCTCGAGCTACCATCATCGGCGCTCAGTGCATTCAAGGAGATAATTCTGCCGGGTACCCAAACACCTCACCTGAGTCGAGTGCAGCAGTGTGGATAAATTTCTTGCTGAAGGAAAACACGTCATGGCTAGGATTTGAACCCACGACCCTCTGTTTGAAAGGCGAGAGTCAGAACCACTAGACCACGACGCGCCCACAATAATAACCACCTCCAGTGTGTGATGCACAAGCTGTCCTATGGACCTAGCGAATCACTCCCTCCAGGTTCTTGTGAGAAATGGCTAATCTGGTAATGTCTTAACTGCCTAGACTTAAAGGACAAGTCCACCCCGACGGAAAGTATATTTGAATAAAAAGAGAAAAATCCAACAATTGCAAGCATTAACCTGAAAATTTCATCGAAATCGGATGTAAAATATTAAAGTTTGGCATTATTTCACAAAACAGTGATATGCACATCCTGGTCAGTGTGCAAATGAGGAGACTGATGATGTCATTATATGACATGAAATATTCAAATTTTCTCTTCACTGTCAAGTGAAACAATGATTAATTCCTCCCTGAACATGTGGAATTAGCATTGTTTAATACTATATAGTTCAGTCAAGTTGTTCCTTATTGTCAAATCTGTAAAAAATTGAAATATTGTATAATTCAAACAAAAGAAATAGTGAGGGACATCATCGACTGTCTCATTTGCTTGTCACTGAGTTATGCATATCACTGTTTTGTGAAAAATAAGCGAAACTTTAAAATGTCATAACTTCCTTATTTTACTTGCGATTTCGATGAAATTTTCAGCATTATGCTAGTTTGATTTTTCCTTATTTTTTCAAATCAACATTTTTCTGGGGTGGACTTGACCTTTAATTAGGACTGCAACCCCAAAGCAAGGTCTTGTAGCCTTCACTGGACAGGACTTTTGCAGTGACCCAATAAGAACCCAATTTACCAAACTTTGAAAATATTTGCTTTTTTGTATTAAAGGTCAATTTATTCAGCCGAGCATGATGGCGGTGATACATGTAATGTATTAATAGGTGTAGAGGTGTTGTGGCTCAGTGGATAAGTCTCTGGACTTTGAACCACAAGGTCCGGGGTTCAAATTCCACCACAGCACTTGCATCCTTTGGCAAGGTGTTTGTCTACATTTGCCACTCTCCACCTGAGTGGAATAGATACTCAATACGAAGGAATTCCTTGAATGCTCGATATGCCCGATCAAGGTAGCTGTGCTAAAGCAGCAGCTCAAAACATTTGTATTAAGCACGATATAAATGTTGCATATTTTTATTAAAAAGATGAGTTGGTCTTTGATTTCTGGAATATTAAAATTTAATATTCAATGATCCTTGAATACCAGCCCCCTAAGATTGGATTACCTTCATTTTATATGCATTGTCCAGTCAATGCCCTATTGCAAATTGTATTGTGATCAAATGTACATGTAACTAAAAAAATCAAATACAACCTGACTTTCAACCTATGAATTATGCGTATGAGGGATTTGCACATAATTTTTCAGTTATGTTTAAACCAAGCTCTATGCAATGTGCCTCAGTCAGGCCTCCATTAAAACTGCACAGGACAATTTATTTTGTATGATCATCCACACCAGATCACAAATTTCATTCATGTCATGCAACACACTTCAACAAGCAAATAAAAACAAGGTACACATTCTTTTTCATTTTAAACAGCTTTTATTAGTAAATCATATACAGTTAACAACTAAATTAAATGGTGTATATTCCTTTGGTGTATTCCTGTGCATTTCTTGTGCATCTCCCTTACTGAAGTTTGACTAAATTCATGCAACTTCATAAGCACAATTTGTCAAGATCAATGTTTCATTCAGTTCTTAACTGTATATGTATCAAAGCAATGTGAATGTTGTGTTAAAACCATAAGATATACAATGTGCATTCAAGGAGTAAAGCATCTCTGAGGAATGAGCAAAAAGAACAAGTAGGCACAATTATTACAGAAACGGGATTTCTCTTCAAAATATGAATTCAAAATGTCTGGTCAGAAGAATAACAACTGCTCCATTTTTTTATGGCAATGTGAACATCTAGAACATCTAATAGGTCCTAGACAAATTTGCCTTGGGGAATTTCATTCATCAAGTTTGAATGTTACTAGCATTTTTGTTAGTAATAGTAAGCTAGGAATTAGATAAGATTTTTAAATCAAACATAGATCTAGTAGACTAATGTTTACTTCATACAAATCCCTACATCTCATAGAATAAAACAGATGTGAGGCTCTTGTCTGCGCATAGGCTCAAATTAGCTAATTTGATAACTTAAGAATTGTCCAAAGCCGTTCTGTTGCACGTCGTGGCTTCAAACAATGATTACTATACCCGAGGTAACAATACACAGCGCTTAGAAACATTTTATTAAGGGCTATATAAATGTTGCATATATTACTATTAAAGTTATCACATTCGCTAATTTGACCGCAATCAGAGCATTATTTGTACATTTCTAAGCCAAATTTCTTTTAAGTCATACAGATATGTGGTCTCAATAGATTTGACTTGGGCAAAGTTACCTGTACTTTATTTGTATATGTAGGTGTGGGCAAAATATGTGTATTGAGCTCAATGATGGTTAAAAATAACTTTATACAAGTTCAGATTTTTCTTTTATTTTGCTTTGGCAGAGCAATGACTAAATTCAGATTGGAAAAGACTTCAGTTAAGCCTTAAAAATATTTTAAAATATTCCAAATCCAAAATATTTAACATTTGCATTCAGTTACATACATCATTCTCACTACCAACGGTAAATGCAAATGAAGAATTTAACATTTAAATGCAAAAAAAAAGTGCTTATAAGCCCATTCAAATATTTCCATTGCTTCATTACAGGCAATTCAAGAAATGTATAGAGCAAATATATTTGGGAATAACAATTTCATACATGACCACATGTACATGTGCATGAATGTGCATCATGAATAATATTATGTAGTCATTTTGTAAATGATATCAAACTGATAAACATACACAAAGATTGCCATCATCTCCATCTATATTTAATTTGAGTGCCATGCTAAAAGGTTCGTCCTACTTAAGTTATATAAGATAACTTTGTATACAAGGAGGTAACACTGTTTACAATATGCCAATTGATGAATTTCATTGATGAACCATTGATGAACCACGGAGGTGTAGGGAAGTAGCGCGTCTCACACAGACCATTCAATAGCTTTTAAATTTATATTGCAATTGAACAATTTTTTTAATAAATTCAAAACTGGTAGTGGGCTTCCGAAAATCACCTTAGAAGAATGGTGTGCCACATGGAAGTTCAAAGCCAGGTGGGATGATAGATACAAATCCCATTGCTAGCTTTAGAACCCATTAATGCATTCTGCATTAATCACAAGAGTTAAAGTTCCTTCCTAATGATTCCCCAGAGGAACATTTCACCAGTAATGAAAGCCAATTTACCACGTAAATCTGAAACAGTGCATGCTGGTTGACAAGACTTAATAAACCGTTGAGTCGTTAATATAATATCAACAGAATACTAAAATACCGGTATTCATTCGAAATTTTGAAGAAGAAAAAAAGCAGAATACCATCTTATAAAGTGGGTTCATTATCCTAATTAACAAAGGTTACAATTATATTATTAACACAATTGTACATGTATGTCTTTCATGTTCTCCAAGACATAATGCAGTCATACATTTTTGGAAGCCTTCAGTGTTTTTCTTCCACATTTTGCAAAGCCAGTACAAAATCTTGCAATAGATAACAGTTGGCAATTCAGGATTACAGATATGTATTCATGGAAGTTACATAGTAATGATATCGATAATAATTCATCTTGGCATTACACTACTTATATTTGGTGGATACACAGGTGTAATTCTGTCATGAAATCTAAAAGATAGCAACAACTTCTCATATTTTGAACTAATTCTCATCCGACTCAAACATGACACTAGGTGCCTAAAATCGATGGATATTAGGCACCTTGTACAAAAGCGAGACTGAGCCACGTCTCTGTTTGGAATCTCATAAACGCCTTTTCATTGATAATCTTCTTTGATTAAAGAAAAAAATTGGGGCTGTGGAAAAGATGTAACAAAGCATTTTTACTGCAGAAATGCTGCTATAAAGGCATGAAGCAGTTTCCTGCAGCCTCATTTATCTTTCCTGTGATGAAATGCAGATTCAAGGCCCCGACACATCGTTCTGTGCAAGCCTTGGGGCAAGTTGCAAGCAATCACCTGGAACTCACCTGCAACAAGTTTTCAGCATGTTCAAAACTTTTCTGTGAGCAAATCATACTTTCCTGCGTGCGAGATACTGTCAATGTGGGTAACCTGTGGGCAACCTGCGGGTAGCAAAAACAGCCATCCGCAAGTAACACGAAAGGCTTGAACGGAACGATGTGATATACCTTAGTGATGAAAAGATGCCTGTGGGATTCCTGTGTGAAAGACGTAGCACTTACTTTTGGGTAAAGTACTTTGTTGCTTGTGCAATTCTGTTGAAAGACGACTTCTCAGAAGAATTCAATCAATTTGAGATTTAGATGAAGTCATAATGAAATGAGGTCATGTGTTTCATAAAACTGTAGTTACCATACGTTTTGCACTAATTATAACCCTATCTTGAGCAATATTAGATTCTCAATCAGTCTTTACAATGGACACTCCAATAGTTTGATTTAATAGGGCAATAGAAAATGCACTTTCAAATATATTAAAACAAAGAAAATTTTGGAAAAAGAATTTTTCAAAAAGAAAGGGTCACCATTTGTGTGTAAAATTATGGTAAATGACCACAGCTTTATGAAACACCAAGTCTATATCAAAATATTGTAACCTTCATTTTCTACAACTAGTTGCCTACATAATAAATACTAAGTAAACACATAATATGTTGGCATATTGTTGCTACATCATCCTGATGTGAATAAAGGTGGGTTTTTTTTTTGTTCTACTAGAATGCCCAGTAAGATCCCAGAACGGCTTCACCGTAAAGTGAAAGTAAACTTCCATAAAGCTGTTCCCTTGGTGGCAATGGGTTCAGATCAACAGGGATGTAGTCCAGGGCCCGGTCTTACAAAGAGTTACGATTGATTGGATCAATCGTGGTAAATGACCACAACTTTATGAAACACCATTAAAAGTCTATCAAAATATTGTAACCTTCATTTTCTACAACTATATGCTTTTCAAATTGCATTTCCTTAACCCCATACTATCCTTAACCCCGGACTATCCTTAACCCCATACTATCTTTTTTTGGATTCACACTGTCTTTCTTAACCCCATACTATCTGCTTAGCCGGGGTTAACGCCTTAACCCCGGCCTATCCCACAGCTCACGAATATTGATGATTTTACCATACAGAGCGTGATTAACGTGCAATTTCAACTTCTGTGATTGGCTAATGCTTAGCCCCACTTTTCCTTAGCCCAGTTTCGTTTCACACTGCATCTCTTAGCACCGCAATTGCGGTGCTAGCACCACAATAAGCCGGCTAACCCTGCTTTTTTGCAGGGACAGATAGTACCGTACTATTTACCGTGCTAGCCCACTTTGCTAAAACGTAGTGTGAAAACAAAGTGGGCTAAGCTTAACCCCGGGAAACCCCGGGCTAAGGCCCCACCAATTTCCCGGGGTTAAGGAAAAAAAGTACAGTGTGAAAAGCATACTAGTTGCCTACATATAAGTACATAATAAACTATGGAAAGCCACTAAAGTCAACTTATAAAATGTATGTTTGTTAAAATTTTTTTTAGATTTGAATGCATATCCATAAATTCAATGATTTCTTGACAATTTGGTGTGATCTCCTTTGTTTACAAAGGACATTTTGCAAATTTCCTGTAGAAAAATTATGACACTGATGGATTTTCAATCGTAACTCTTTGTAAGACAGGGCCCAGGCCTGCATGAGGCCACATATTGCCATCCTTGTCCTTGACCTCAGGCTGAGTCACATGTACCATGGACCTGCTACTAGGTCCATGCATGTACTAAGTCTATGGGAGAATGCTTCTACCAGCGGCCTCAAGAATTGGAAATACATGTACTGGCCTTGACTATATGTAACATCCCTGTAGATCAGGGAAAACATGTACTTGTGGATTTCCTTACCAAAATATTATTATGGTGAATTATAGGCCTAGTGTGGTATTTTGTCTTCTGTCCTATCCACAAAATAAACATGATATCGACGAAAGCAAAATAGCATTTAACCCACTACATGTAGACTGTTGGCAGAATTTCATGCATAAAATAGCCACAACACTGCAGCTTTTGCCAATACATGTAGCTCATGTATATTAACTGGGTACAAAGTATCACCAATATGGAATGAAAATGTAGACAAAGCTGGAATATATTCCATGATCCTTCATGTATCCAGCAAATAATGATGATTGGGTAAAGCATATTAAATGACATCTATATATGTACTAGAGCCAACTTGACATTGGTTCAACTCTTGTTCAAGTTCTGCAAATGTTAGCACAGTCCTTATAAGCTGTAATTTCTGTCTCCAAAAATGTACCAGTTCATTCTTCTATGTATATCCAAGTATATACTGTATCTATACAGGTTTTAAGGTCAATTATTGAACAGGATTTCATTGCGCATTTAAGATAGGATGACGCTTCACCTCTTATACACATATCTTTTTTATTATTTTGATGCTTCTTTTCTAGGATAGACTGCATCCATCTTAAGCTTTCAAATGATATTTATAGTAACATTCCATTTCTGTAAGTGAGATACAGTAAAACTTTACATAGAGCAGCTTGCCATTTTACAGCATTTTTTTTTCTTTCTCTTTTAATAGCCAAATTGCAGCTGTTTTTAGTCCTTTTGTAAAACAGCTAGAAAGCTGTGAATTTGATCCATTTGTCTATTTGGATTTTTGCTCAAGGATTAGTAAATGAAAAGGATAAAAAGTGGCTATAAATTCGATTAATTTGCAGGCTATAAATTCGATTAATTTGCACACCTTAATGCAAGGTGTCCTACTTTAGCCTGAGCCTGTCCATAAAGACTAATGGCTTATAATAGCTGCATTTCTTGTCTCCATGGTGTAGTCTTTATTGACAAGTTTGACTTGTCTAAGCCAGAATATTTGACCTCTTAGATTAAGTACCCAATCAGAGGCCCCTTATATACAACTTGTTACAATAACAAATTTGTAACAACAGTTTAAAGCTACTGAAGTCACTTGATTTGATTGACTGATAATAAACTTGCAATAAAGATTGTGTATTTCTTATTACTACAAGTCTTTAAGAACGAGGCTCAAGATTATCTCAACATGTTTTACTTGCATTAATCTGTTTGTGACTGATTATGCTATAACACACATCTTCCTTTGAACACAGAACACACACATACATATATATGTGGGCTCAGTCTTACAAGTTAAAATCTTTGGCCCGTATTCTGATAGCAGGTTTAAAGTTGTGGTTTAAGTATGGATAGCCAATTGTTGGATAAATCACTAATGGTAGAGATATCATATTTCAGCTCATTTGGCTCTCAAATCATTCATAATTGTCTAGTAAGTATAAATAGATTATTGTCTTCACCATCGATGAATCGGGAAAGAGCACAGTAAACATAAGAAACGTTCAACTTAATAAAAAAAATTGATAGTTTTGGCTTCCCATACTTAAACCACAACTTTAAACCCCGAGTTTAAGTTAAACCTGACTTCAGAATACGGGCCTTTGTAGTGGTTCTGAAATCATCAAATTAATAACATGTGTGATGAGCAGCTGATCAGTGAACCCAAAGAATTAAGTCGTAATCCTTATTCTGGATTTGTGGAAAGTGTTTAATAAAGGATCTTATCAATGGTCAACACTGACAAATGTGCTAATCAGATGCAAGGATTTCAGTAACTTATGACAAATGGTCTGTGAAATTACACTACTAGTATGTGTTTCATGAAGTGCTCCCAAGTTCACCTTAAACTGTGGTCTAAATCTGTTTTGAGTATAGCAAGCCAAATGTTATGCAAATCTCAAATAGTTCATGTTACTAGTAAATTTAGCAGCAAATTGGGTATCCAAACCATTCAACCTGTCTGTGAATGAGTTTTCTTCACCTTATAAGAATGGGAAGAGAACCCAGGCATAAAAAAACACTTCAATCATTGGCTTTCTATAATTTCAGCACAGACTAACATGTAGACCAAGGTTTACCTGTAAGTCAACAAAGAGTTCACAATGTCTCCATCACCATTCATTGGATGTGAGCATACAACATGTGCACTCGAGTTCTGACACATACAAGTACATAACTTACACTTCCTAACAGAAATGCAAGTTTGTATTACCGTACTCACTGGGCCTGAAATGGTATTATCAGGGCCTAAAATCAGGAAAAAGGCCTGGAGACTGGCTTCTCTGTTCTTTAGTCCCAACCACAGTGAAGTATTTTTCATACAAAATACATAGTAGCATAACTTTAATAAGCCTCATTCACACATTAGGGCCAGTTTCATATACCTTGTTAATTGCAATAACAGTTTAAAGCTACTGAAATCATCTAGTCTGATTGGCTGATGGTAAATTTATGCATTTGTTATTATAACAAGTCTTTATGAAATGATGCCACGGTGTGACAAAGCTCAGCAAAAAAAATCAGCAGTATTATGTGAACTAAGTCAATTGGTTATAAGACATATCTTTTATCGCAGAGCAACCCTAATACTGTTTATCTCAAAATAATCTTAAAGTTATGCAGCTTTTCCTTACAAATTGAAGGCATGAAAAATACTCATGGCATTGTACTTATCTTGTTATAATATCATATATTAAACAAGGCTTGTGGCATCATGACAAAAAGGATTGTCATGTCATGAGTTTGTCAAGCGCAGCTTCAGGACATGAAGAATGTAATGCCCAAAAGTAAAGTGATGTGTCTCATCGTATCTGAACACTATGAAAAACGTTGCTGAGCTTGTCTCACCATAGCATAACGAGGTTTAATTTAGCACAATGAACAAACTCTGTGGATACTCTCGGCCCCATAACTTCTGTCACATGACCACAAATCTTTTATAACATTGCAATAAAAATACTTATCTCTGTATCAAGACTTTTTAAAATATAAAATGCAGCCTTGGCAATAATAAACGGGGACACAAAATAGCGACCTATCTATCTAACTCAGTCAGCCAGGAGATGTGTTTACATGATAAATACTTTCTCCAGTTCATCCATGGAATAGACTTTCTTTGTCTTGGGACATATAATTCGACCGTTGTTTTCAGCAGCAAAGGTCAGGAGTGACTGTATAGGATAAGATGAAAACGAAAAGATTCTTCAAATTGGTGGTATGATTAAATGTTCATGCTAACACAACAAGAGCTAGCTTACTGTATGAATTTTAAGAACAAAAAAAAAATACATACAGCATTTCAATGCATGAGTATAAAACCGGAACTATGTACGAACTGAATCACCCCTAATTTACTTTTGAAATTGTCTCAGACCCAGCAATGGTACTTCTTGAAAACAATTATAATCACATTTGAATCTTTAAAAAAAATATATTTGTCATATTAAATATAGCATAGATATGTTCACTGTCATAAATGAGTTCCTTAAAAAAATATGGGCTTTGAAGGTCCAACAGATTAAGGTTTTCTAACAATCAACCTGAAAATCATTTTCTTAATGTATAATTAAAATCGAATAGTGTCATTAATCATGTATTTGGGTATCTTTCTACAATGATAGACATTTACAATGGCTTATTTAGGAAAAGCAGCACAAAAGGTCAATGATAAACTTGTGCTCTCTTTAAAACATGCAAGCCAGGGCAAAATACTGAAATTGCACCCTTCCAAACTATTTAGTGAATCTATGACTGCTTATCATATAAACTTCATTTTCCCTTCTCTTATTTTTTTCCCTTTTTGGACACCCCACCCTCCCCCAGTCGTGCCTGTGGTATATCACCCTCCCCCTACCCAACTGAATATTTAGACACTTATCATACCTTTTCACCATATACATAGCCATTTGGTAGCATCATAGGTGGGTTATGTTCATTCATTACTTGACCTGTGAATAGTAATTAGCAAAATAAATCATTCAATGTGATAATATCCAATCTACACATACATTTATCCTTTATAAATATGAATATCAAATACACAATGTAAATATACATCCCTTATATTTTAAAATAGGTATCATAATATTTCATTATTTTGTTTTGACACTGTATATTTTTGGAACAATGTGGTTATATTTATGACAATGTTAAACATTATTCTGACTTTGACAAAGCATACTCTTACAAGAGTTTTGTGGGGTGATCTTTAGTCTGAGTATTGATGCAATGTGTCTCTATTAGTTTTTATAGAAGAAATAATCTCATCAATTTTCATGTCCCCCTTCCCCTTCTCTTTTAGAACATCAATATTTATGTGTGTGATGATTCATTGCTTGTTCCTATCACAATACAAACAAATTCAAATATAAGGTAATGCTTTCCAACATGTTCTCTTCATAAGAAGATGTGTGATTATTTCGCTACAGGGCCTGTGAGAGGGATCCCCATTGCATTAGTCTTTCATCATTATTACCATAAACACCCCCTCCCCCTCTTTGATGATCCAATTGGAATACATTTATTGCACATCAAGTGAGTTGAATCATTACTTTTTTGGTAGTGTTTTTGTTTAATTCCCTATCTATCAGTCCCCCCAAAATTGTTTCAAATCAATTAGTTAGCCTTTTTTTTAATCTAAGAAATGTGGTCAATTTTAAAGACATTTTTGATGTAGGGATTCAAATATTTTACATAGCTGGTTGTTATAATCATATTATTTCTTTACAAACCTTTATAGATGTATCTCTGATTTTTTACTTTTATCTAAACCAACTTAAAGGAGAATGAAACTCTTGGAGCAAGTTAGCTTTTGTGAAAGCAGAAAAATCAAAGAATAAGATCAACAAAAGTTTGAGTAAAATAGGACTAGCAATAGAAGAGTTATGAGCATTTGAATGTCGAGATCACTAATGCTATGGAGATCCTCCCATTGGCAACGCAACCAAGATCTATGATATCACAGATGAACAACTCTCCCCTTTTGGACACTGAAAATATACCCCAAAACATCTCTTTTTGCTCTTTCTAATCATATGACAAACGATTCATCAATGATATAATGTTGTGAAACCTCTGTACTTGTCCTCTCATAAAGAGAACACCTCACCTTGTGATAGATTCTATAAAAGTGAGAATATAAGTGAAATAAGTACTAAAGCAATGAGGGAGTTGTACGTGTGTGACATCACATCTTGGTCGCATTGCCAATGGGAGGATCTACATGGCATTAGTGATCTCAATATTCAAATGCTCATAACTTTCTTATTATTCATTCAAACTTCCTCAACTTTCAACAATATGTTTCTTTGATTTTTCTCTTTGATATGGATTCAGCTGGTTTCAAGGGTTTCATTCTCCTTTAATGTCAGGGTAGACTTATGAATGCACAATGAGAATAGCTGCTATAAGAAGACGGAGGAGAAATGAATGGATGTAAAAATAGAATGGAATGGAAAGAACAAAAAATGAAAGGATGCCAGAAAGCATTAGATAGCCATACCTGATATTGAACAGACTAGTCTTGATTGTGCACAGTGAGCAAACGGTAAGCTCTTGGCTAATTCATTCAAGTTCTTGCTACATACAGGACAATCAGCATTCTTAGCATGGTCTGTGTAGCATTGTCTAAACAACAACGTGGTCAAGGAATAAAATAACATCTTCAAAGTCATTAAAACTCATAAAATATTAACCATGGTAACGATCTCAAAATGAAATCGAAATAAAAGAATTCAATAAAATGCCCATTGTTTATCATAGTACATAAAAAATATGTAGGCCTACCAATTTATTCTAATGGAAAAAACAATGAGAAATCATTAATTGCATTATGAAAGAGAAATATTTAGTTTAGTCAACTATAAACATTGGAAGGAAAAACAAATAGTGATATTTTGGTTGCAGATTTGACATTTCATGTTGATCAGGCAGGATTATCATAGACATTATTTTTGATCATCATTAAGGATACGGTGTTTTCATTGCTGCCAGACCAGCCTCTAGTGTCAACGTTAGTACTGGTGTTGTGTTGAACTGGAAGAGCTTATAGTTCTCCTCACGGAACTGACCAACTAGTTTTTGCCATCGTAGGTCATCAAACAATTCCTAGACATAAGGAAGAGATACAATACAACAAATGATTCATCAAATCTACTGTTTGTTGTTTTTCTTAGATGATGAAAGGATCAAGGTTGGAAAATGAAGTGGTTATTATGTTTCACATCCTTTAAAGGGATGGTCCAGGCTGAAAGTATTTATAGCTTAAAAAATATAGTAGAATTCACTGAGCAAAATGCTGAAAATTTCTTAAAAATCGGATAACAAATAACAAAGTTATTGAATTTTAAAGTTTAGTAATATTTTGTGAAAACAGTCGTCATGAATATTCATTAGGTGGACTGATGATGTCACATCCCCACTTGTTCTTTTGTATTTTATTATATGAAATTAGGTTTATTCAAAAAAATTTCTCCAAGAACTAGAAAAATTGGATTGACAACTGATTTAGTGCATTAGATATTTATTGCTGCAACTTATTTCATTATAAGGAGACATATTATTCACACAAGTATGAAATAATGAAAAAAATATGATTTTATGTAATAACATAAGAAAACAGAAAGTGGAGATGTGACATCATCAGCCCATCTAATGAATATTCATGACTTCTGTTTTCACAGAATATTGCTAAACTTTAAACTTCAATAACTTTATTATTTGTTATCTGATTTTGATGAAATTTTCGGCATTTTGCTCAGTGAATTCTACTCTATGTATTAGGATATAAATATTTTCAACCCGGACCATCCCTTTAACACAGAGAACTGTGTTGAATAAAATTTTTAAGTATTTACAAACGTGTTGGATCAAACAGCAGTAAGATTTTTCAAACAGTTAAAGTAAAATGTTACTTGTATTACAAAAAACCTCACAAAAATCTATGACCAAGGGTTCATAATACTAACTAGGAATGGGGTAATATACTGTACATACTCTATCAAGCAAATGGTCTCTATTTACTGGGTGTAAGCAAAACATTTCAAGCAAAAATGTAAGCAAACAATTTACTTTATTTCGATTTGCCATCGCCTTCCATGGAAAATTTGATACCCAAAATGTTTATCTACTAAAAGATGGTTCTCTATCAAGAGAATCAAATCAAGTTTAGCAACCAACAGATGTTATGTCATTGTTACATATTATCTTCTCCTTTTCTAAATACAAGTCTGTTATCATCTCCCCACTCTTGCCCGAAATTTCCTGATTTCAAAAATAAATGTTTGCCATCCCATAAAATGGTACAATAATTAGCTGAGCCCAAATAAGTTGGTATGTTACAGAGTTTTCCACTGATTTCCAGAGAATATGGTATCATCAAATAATAATCTTTTTCACATGAAAGGTCAAGACAAATATCCTTTTACTTCCGTACAGTTACCATAAATTTCAGTTCAATCCTTTACTGTATTGGATTAAAATGATGACTTTGACTCACTTTATATTCTGATATGTTTGGATTAGAAGGAAACGCCAGAAGAACCATTATCTTCTTAATCTGTTCACCATCAAGAGAACCAAAGTATTTTCTAGCATGCCTGACTGCCTCCACACGGAAATCACATCGGATCAATTCTATGAACTCTTGCGTACGTAGGTTGACTTCTAATGTGCTCTGGAAGAAATAGAATAGAGAATCCTGTGTTTAGTTGAAAAAATAAATGAATGAATAAATGAAGAAAATCATAACTTGGTCTCATTTGGCTTATAAATAATCCCCTTACTGAGCCCATAAATCTATCTTATCGTCTATAAAGCCTAGATACATGTAGGAAACAGGTTTAGACTCACAGTTTTATATGATTTTATTGGCCCCTAAGAGGCACTCTACGATTTTGTACAGTGTAAAGTTTGAAATAGCTGTCAAACTTATTACACATGGAATTACACAATCTAAAAAAAGACACTGTCATGAGGCTGGATTAATCATACAGTGTATGCAATTTCAGGAAGACATTAGGCCAAAGCAAATTGTACAGCGATAGCAAAGCCACTGCACAATCTCTCTGTGCTCTCTGCAGCATTCGCACAAAATCACATGATCTATATTTCTGTGTATAGGATAAAAAATAATTAATGGTTTTTATACAATCACCAAACAACCTTTACAGTACAATCTGCCCCATGTGGTCAAATAAACATAAATGCTAGTTTGGGTATCTATATCAAAAAGATTTCTAATGAATCCAATAAAATAAGCAAGTGTCTGTATGCATAAATATAAATATGCGCCAAATAATTGATTAAAAAATCTGTAATTGCTGAGAAATGATCTCTGTTGGTTCTTTTTCCAAATGCATTAATACACTGCCCAACATGTGTAAATCTGTGTTTATCATCTTCAGAATGATAATTTTTCAACTTTAGCTTTGATGATTTTGGCAAGTAACGCTAATGTGAATTCACCAAGGGGCCATTTCATAAAGCCGTTTGTAAATTATGCACTACTTTACGCGCGATTGGTGACCCTCGCTTTATTGAATGATCCGAACATAGTTGATTTGACAGAACAAGATCCACCCGTGCACAAAAAAGTTGTGGGAAGCTTTAAGAACCTTTATGAAACAAGAGTTTTTATTTAAAAGGCATCTCAAGAAATCAATGTCTGCAACTGCATGAGTTTACATGTAGCTTTGATTCTGATAATTTCCAAGTTTTACCTTTATTCTTCTTAGCTTGGTTTTGTTGTTATGACACCATTGTAAACAAGGCGCTGTTTCCCGTCTGATCAGAGATTCTTCAACTTCTTTAGAAACTAGAAACAGGTCTATATTTGTCAGATCCTGGAGGATAGGAGTAATACAACAAATTTTTGAAAATGAACTGAAAAATGGCTACATAAAACTTCCCTACATTGGTGAAAAGAAATCATGCAACAAATGTGTAATTTCCTGTAACAGAGAAAAATGTGTTTGTCATTTTTTTCAGCATGATGGTTAACTGACATATAGCAGGATCAGTGTTTTTCTATGTAACTTGTTGCGGAGGAAGAATTCAATATACAAACTATAAACACATCTAAAACTATATTTTTTGTTATCATGCCACTTTCTTGCTTTTATAGTAGGGCAGCTTAAAATGAACCTGGTAGAATAAACCTTTTTTCACTTTTCAAAGAGAAAATGATAAACAAGAATATCTCTAAATGACTAAAAGAACCTAAATATAACATGAGAGTATGTCTTCTTCTGTAATGATCAGTTGGAATTTTTTCAGGATTTTCAATCTAAGACTCAAAATCTATTCTTTGATATCACTTGTCCGTAAATCAGTTTGAGCTTATTTTTTTATTTCTCTTTTATTTCCTCTCTTCCTGATAGGCAGTGAAAGATGAAAGTGCTTTTAATTTACTACTTGCAAACAATTAAAGGTTATTTCCTTGTATGTTGCTCAGTTATGTCAGAAGAAAATGTGTAAATATGCTCAATGTACCTCAATTTGAGAATGTCTTGCTAGCTTTACAGCAGTCTCATAGTACCCCGCCCTGAGGAAGTATTCAACCAACATTCTATCTATCCTCTTCTTCTTCCATTGTGAGAGGGTGCTACCCGTTGTGGTATCATGTTCCTTTAGGTGGGCAAGTCGTTTCTTACAAGCCTGAGCGCTCTCTTCCTCCAGTGCTATTGCCTCTGCAGCCTGGAAATAAATGTGACAATCAATGTCAGCGGTTAACATGATACATGGGTCCTTTTATAATCAAATGTCAAAATTTGTGAAAGAGACATATATCTTTTGGCATATGTAGCTTCATATCTATGCATATTTTCTATGTACAATACTTCATCGAGGTAATAAACAGTCTGTGCAGCCAACCTACTTAAATGCATATCTTTTAAAACTTTAAAGGTCAAGTCCACCCTATAAAAATGGTGATTTGAGTCAATAGAGAAAAATCAAACAAGCATAATTTCATCAAAATCGAATGTGAAATAAGAAAGTTATAAATGACATTTAAAAGTTTCGCTTATTTTTCACAAACAGTTATATGCACAACTCAATGACATGCAAATGAGAGAGTCAATGATGTCCCTCACTCACAATTTCTTTTGTTTATTATTGTTTAAAATATAGAATATTTAAATTTTTACAGATTTGACAATAAGGACCAACTTGACTGAACCATAAAATGTTAAGGTAATGGTAATTCCATGTGTTCAGGGAGGAATTAAACTTTGTTTCAAGAACAATGGTGAGAAAATGGGAATAAATCATATTTCATATAATGAAATAAAAAAGAAACAGTGAGTGAGTGATGTCATCAGTCCCATCATTTGCCTACCAAACAGGATGTGCATATAACTGTTTTGTGAAATTAAGTGAAACTTCAAAATGTCATAACTTTCTTATTTTACAACCGATTTTGATGAAATTTTCAGTTTTATACTCACTGAAGTTTTCTCTTTTTATTCAAGTCAACTCTTTGTTGGGGTGGACTTGTCCTTTAACAATTGATTGCATTGAAAACAATGTAGAATCATTCATGAAAATCAATCACTGAGATTTTTGAGGTACAGCGCCTTGGCAATTATTTTGCTTACAAGTTTATGATTGGTGTAAACAGTTTCATTGGAATAGTATACAATCATTCCTCTAGAATTGTTTTTTGTGTGTGTGTGTGCAGGCACCCTATGCATTGGTGAAATCAAGAAACAAACCTGTTCGTGTAAAAAAAAATCAAGAAAATCCCCAAACTTCCCAGTGGGTGAAAATTTCTGAAATTTTCCCTGGATATTTCCCTAAGTTTTTGCAAGGTTTTCAGCCCTTTGCAAGTCTATACTCTAGGGTTGTACAGGGCTAGAAACCTTGGCTAGAGATATATGGAGTTGTCCCCCCCCCCCCCCCCCCCGCCCCACTTGAATAAGGTGTCGTTTTGTGCCAGTGCCCTTGACCTGATAGTTCTAAATGAATGGACAAAACTATGAGATTTCTTTACCTTTCTCTTTAGTACGGTCAGCTTGTCCACAACTGAATCAAGAAGGGTTACTACAGACCCCACAGTAGGTTCCTTCCCATCTAGACATTTCTCCAAGTCATTAGTAACCTGTATCAGGAATATAAACGGACATGAAAAATAAGATGTTTATCACATTATTCAAATTAGCAATATTTTCTTTTAAAGGACATAATAATATGTCCATTTATATAGCAAAGTTATTATGTGCATATACTCAACTGCGCTTTGATACTTGGTATCATATCATTACCCCAGTTGTAGCTGAGCCGCCATATTAATAGGCGCTAAAGCGTTCACCCAAAGTTGATGTAAGAAACTAAGAATTTTTTTTTTTCCAGAACATCATCTTTGAGCTCTTATAAATAGGTTTCACAAAGAAAAGTTGCAAAAAAACAATTTTTCCTTAGTTTTTTTCATCTTTTTAAATAACTAAATTTAGCCACAAATTAGTTAAGCAGACCAATCACCCTTTCATGAATTTCATCTCCAATTTATTATGTACACACAGTCTAAAAATGAACCAATTCGACATGACATTGTCGTGTGAAAAGTCGCATTGCGACGCTATACTCTTCTGTCGCGAAAATGGTCTCATAAGTTGTGCAAGAATTGAAAGAAAAAGTGATTAACTTTGCAGCGCTATCTTTGTCCCATCTGGAATGATCGCGCGAATCATTGACAAGGACATCATACCCTCCCCCCCTCTCCCCTCTAGTCCTATTAAGGTTAATTAAAGCAAAATAAACAAGGTTGTTTTGTCATTTCTTAACAATGTACACATTTTCTTCCAGATACATTTGGCACATTTAAAATAAATTATACACACTTTGGTTGTCACTTTATTGGTTACTCTTCGAACTTGTTTCAGATTGTTACCACAACCGGCATTTACATTAAAGGTCAAGTCCACCTCAGAAAAATATTGATTTGTATAAATGGAGAAAAATCAAACTAGCATAATGTTGAAAGTTTCATCAAAATCGGATGTAAAATAAGACAGTTATGACATTTTAAAGTTTCGCTTATTTTTCACAAAAGAGTGATATGCACAATGCAGTGACATGCAAATGAGACAATCAATGATGTCCTTCACTCACTATTTGTTTTTTACTGTTTAAATTATACAATATTTCTTCTTTTTTTTTAAAAACATATCTGACAATAAGGACCAACTTGACTGAAGTTATATACGGTAGTATTAAGCAATGCTAATTCCACAAGTTCAGGGAGGAATTAATCGTTATTTCAAATGACAATGAGAAAATTAGAATAGTTCAATAAAATACAAACGAAATAGTAAGTAGATGACATCATCAGTCTCATCATTTGCATACTGACCAGGATGTGCATATAACTATTTTGTGAAATTAAGCAAAACTTTAAAATGTCATAACTTTCTTATTTTACATCCGATTTTGATGAAATTTTCAGTGTTAGGCATGTTGGATTTTTCTCTTTTTATTCAAATCAACTTTGTGCTGGGGTTGACTTGTCCTTTAAGTAAGGTCTACCTTGTAACAGGTAACACTACCCTACTTGTTGATGACTGTCATATTGCAGCCCTTTTAGTAGAATTTCAAATCATTTATCATTAAATCATTCAAGGATTTGATGAAGGCTTTTTTTTTTCTTCAACTATTAAAATACTTCAGATTCAAACAACGCAAGTATAAGCTTCATTTTTACTTACATGTACATGCTTTTTTAAATTGATCTACATGTACATGTATCTCTCTTGATTGATGGACTTGAAGTCTTACCTGCATAACATGTGCTACTTCTCTATCAATGACCTTCTGACAGTTCCTGAAATTCTTGTTCAGGTTCTCATAAGGAACCTGTTAAGGATTGAACATAGATTAATGGAATAAGTAGAATTTATACAAACATGAAACATTGCACAACTTGCTTTCTTGAGAAACATCTAGCGCAGACTCCCCTTGGCACTTTAAATTTTTTTTTTCACCTCTGTAGGCCATCCCTCATTGTTTTGAAATCACCCGAGCAGCTGACTTGGGGCACCTTACCATATGGTAAGATGCCATAAGTCTGTGCATTGCCCCTTGTCTGGGCATATGCCTATCTTCGTGATTCTAATAAAAGAAGATCTATACGCTACTTTATACCTGCAATTCATAAAGATATTCATTAAAACATCTGACTCAAAATTCAAGCATTTCATGTAACTAACAGCCTCAAAATGCGGTTCCATGACATTTGCTCTACCAGGTACTATGAATTTTACATACTAATTGAATGATATAACTCAACCTTAAATTTGAGTCATTTGACACTGTAATATACCTTAAACCAAAGTACCTAACCGTAATATAAAACCCTATTAGCAAAAAATGCTAACCCTCATCTTACATCTTCTTAAAGACAGAATAAAGCCTGGAGCAATTGTCGTGTCACCCAAAATGTAGCCTTTTTCATTAAAATCCCCATATGGGCATTTTCACCACAGATGGACACAGAGGCAAAAAAATAAAGTTGATATTCATGTCAAATGCTTTATGTTTTTTAATAAAACAAGACCTGAAGTTTCTGAGACAAATTTTTTTTCCGACTCTGGCAGCCATTTTTTATTTCAAAATGGCTGCCAAAGTATGGATACAAATTAGTGTTGAAAATAGTATATTGATACATATTTTGTTTTGACAGATTTTTAAAGAACAGGTTTGATCATGATGTTTTCGCCTTTGATTTAGCTTGCTATTATAACACTTTTTAAAATCCCACAGAAAGAAACACCAGTAATTCATTCATCTGATAAAAAAACATTGATGAAGTATGTGATATGGTATGTAATGTCAGTTACCGAAAACATGAACTTTTTTTTCTCATTTCCTGGAAAAGAGGATATATTATATGAAACTTGGTAGATTTCCTCTCTAGGTAACACCCCTCCCTTCTTCACCAAAATGTAAGATTACCAATTAACAATGAAGCAATAGGGTACCATTAAATATATGTAATGTCAGTTACCAAGTGGAAAATGTAATGTCAGTTACCGAGATGTAATGTCAGTTACCATGATAAACGTTGGTTACCAATATTGAAATGCAAATATGTGGTCAATTTTATGGTGAAGAAATATTGTATACTTGTTATTTAACCCTAAGAAGACTGGGGGGGGGGCTGATTCAGCCCCCCCCCTCGACATTTTTCGCGATAAATCCACTGCTCGAATGTTTTTGACCGCGTCGCTAGCTGACTTTTTACCTTCAAGTCTCGAGCAACTTTTGAGACCAAAATTGTGACCCCTGGGTACACGGTTCCGAAATTACGCAACATTTTGTAAGTGCATGCAGACCCAAAATTACTCAAAAACGTGAATTTGTGTACAAATCCAATGCAAATACCGTAGTGTTTTCAGCCAAAATTCATAAAATGTATCATTATTTTTCCTTTTACTGCTAAAATCAATTAATTTTATCTTGTATAGGGCCAAAATAAAGTCCCTGACAATTTCCATTGAAAAAACAATAAAAAACAAAAAGTCCAAAAAACAAAGAAATACATAAGAAATTTAGAAAACAATAGAATACATAAGAAAATAAATGTGATGTTGAAATTTTTGAAAAATAAATTTGATCAGATGCCTATCTAGAGTATGTGAAACAAAAATTAGCATTTTAGGGTCATTATTTTATTAATTACCGGTAGATCAAACTTATGATTTTACGCATAAATTAGCATAATTAATCAGCAATGAGATTTTCTGCAGAATTTGATTTTATAGTTTTGTAGGTATTGCCATGGGTAATGCGCGTGCCAATTTTTCGTTGCGATCGCGCGATCGACGGCCGAGATCATAAAGGGGGGCTGAATCAGTTGCATTCCCATCGTGCAAAAAAAAATTACTATGAAATTGTTTTGTACATGCACTTTACCAAGTACCTAATTGTTTGTATCAGACAATTTTTTGTTTGGTTTTCGGGGGGGGGGGGGTAGGGGGTACTTTTCCCAACCTATTGCATAAATCTGCAACATATTTTTAGCTTAACATTGTGATGAAGGGGATTTCCAGGGTCCCTTTTTTAGTTTCTAGGATTCTTTTGAGCATTGCCTTGCTAAAAGTAAATTCCTGGATTTTATACCTGTTAGTAGTGTGGATGTGTGATACAATTTTGTTTTTGGTTTACAAGTATAGATGAAAAGTGAAATTTGACAGTTCTGATCAATGTTGCATGGATCTACTAAAACTGTGAATTTTTTTCTAATTTACAAATAGTTCAGTTTCAGTTTAGAAGCTGGAGTTTATTTTTTGTTGACAGCTTATAAAAGAAATTAGCAAAGAAAATGATTAAAGAAATTATGAAGAGAATTGAAATCCGACAGATATGAACAAGCATTGCTTGCACTGACCAGAATAGAAATCACTAAAACTACATGGCTGCATGAAATTTGGGGGAGGGGTACATGTAGCCTAGGGGAGGATACCCTTATTCATTTTGCCTTTTTTGAGGGGAGGGGGAGGTTGGAGAAGGAAAAGGTTTAAAAAGTCAATATAAAACTGATGAATATATTATGGGTGTATAGTCAGAAAAATCCATGTGTACAGTCAATGCAATATTAAATTACTATAGGAAAACATGTAGCTTCTATGACCCCACCCTCCCCCCCCCCCCCGGGTAAGTAAAACATACATTTCTTATCTTTTGATAATTAAAAATGTGAAGTATTATGAAACTCTTATGATTTTAAAAAGCCTTACATATAAGTACCAAGAAAATTATGCCTTTGAAAATCATATAGCACTGGATAATGTTAATGTATATTGTCAGTTACCGACAAGTAATTATAAAAATGTTCAAATCAAGAAAGGAATTAAGAAAAAGAAAAAGTTTTTTCATTGCAATGTTCCTAAAAACTCGGGTATACTTCCACATCAAGCTCACTTTCATGTGAAGCCCTGCACAGAAGATACAATGCAATGATTCCACACATTTGACTTCCATGTGTTATCTCTATGGCAAATTAAGTGTAATGTCAGTTACCGTAATGTCAGTTACCAGCATGGTTGTGGAAAAATTATCATAGTCCCCAAAAGACAAAAACGAATTGTTTAATATTTTGACACATCTTAACCTAGTAACGGAGGAATATTTACATATTCAAATTATTTCTCTATCTACTCAGGGACATGAGATATTTCAATTTTAATGAACACCCTGAAATTGCATGTCCTTTTGCGTAATGTCAGTTACCGACACATTTTTGCTTGCTGATGCATAAAAAAATGTGGTTACATAGGAAAACTTAGTATCAGAGTATACAGCAAGGTTCACTTTATTAACTCTATCAAAAGCAAGCTCCCATCATTTGTTGTTTTAGAGATACACACGATGGAAGGTGTGAAAACATTGTGCCGTGTAATGTCAGTTACCGTGAAAATGCCCATATTGTGTGTAAGGTGATGGGTATGTAGATGTTCATGGGGCACCATTTTTTTGTTCAATCTAAAAATTACTGGCTGCATTTTTTTCCCCAAGAAAATCATATGACCTGGTCTAACCAAGGAGCAAGCTCCTTGGTCTAACGTTAGATTTCTTTCATATTTTTATGAGATTTTCACATTTTTTACCTCACATATTTCAAGAAACTGGGAAGCTGATTACCGGTATATTTTTAAGATGTTTATTTTCATCGACAAGGACATCTAACGCTTTGAACCCTTTTGAGATAGCCTCAGCTGCAAAGTCAAACTGTACATCCAAAGTCTTAGTATACCCAGTCGGACAATCATTTTAAACACCCATTTGAAAAAAAATATCAAGCAAAGTTTGAAGGCCAAAGGCTTCTTTGCTTCACCTATGGGTGCATTGAATTCTAAGTTGTACATGAAATCACATACACACTGCACTCACATCGATGGTGGTCAAACTTGATTGAGACCTACATGTATCCTAAAGGGGTAAAACACACATAAAATTATCATATGAATTTGATTAACACTTAACGTTAGGACTAGTCACTACCAAACATTAGATCTATAAATGACCTTCATTCCAAATTTATTTGATAAAATGCAGTTAAATCACAAGATTTCCACAGCTCGATGATGGTTACTTTTCTTGCTGTTCGACTTTGCGAACAGCAATTTTTTGTCTAAAGAGGGCGCAATATTTTTATATATCTAAATTTTTCGGTTTGCAGATATGGGGCCCGCAGCCATTAACTGTTCTAGATCTAACTTAATCTACTCTTACCTAAGCCTAAGTTAGGCTTGCCTTAGCCTTTTTTGCCCTTGGCCTTACCTTAGCCTTGAGTTAGTCTAGCAATATTGTGGACATGAGAGGAAAACTGAAAAATGTTATACCCAGTTGTTGTGTGTCCGCACAGGTTGTGTGTCCGGTCGATCAATTTTGAAACTCATTTGGAAAAATTTACAAGAGAAGTTTTTAAAGAAATTTTTAGTACAAAATGTTAGGAAATATTATAGAGAACAAAATAGAAGATGATTAGATCTACAACTATTGAATTCATATTTTTAGTGTAATCCAAAGACAAAAAATAAGGCTTCAAAAGTGTCCAGACACCCAACCCCCCCATCCTACAACTAACAGACTAGTACCGGTATTAACGTTAGGCTATCAATATTTGTGGCAAAGCCAAAACAAAGACAGAAAATAAATCTGAACTTGTCACTGAGACAAGTTAGGTGATACGCAATCAGCGCCATACAGACGCAGATACGATGGATGATTAACTATGCAGTTGACTTTTAAACTTGGACTGGTAGGTTGTTCCCAAATATGATTATTATTGACTAGACCATTTCCGACACTATACTTTTTCAAGGTCATCTTCACCACTAAATTGATATTTGAAAGTGTGAAAAATAACCCTAATTTGGTTAGTGAAGATGACGTCATACGATCTTGGTTTTATTACAAGAAATGATTGTTTAGTCATGATCTATCCGCATACAAAATGTAGACGAATTTGGACCAGTAGTTGCACTCTTCATACAAAAAACGATATCTGAACTTTGACCCTCATTTTCATGGCAAAAATGGCCTCATATAATATTGAGGTTATTTCGACATATAATTGTGGGATCACGTTTTGGATGCCTACAAAATTCTGGCTCATTCAGACTAATGGTTTGTGAAATACATGTAGAAAACAATGCGATACTAGTATTTGAATTTTGATACTCATTTCCATACCCAGGAAGGCCTTATATGAACTTGATGAAATTATGAGATATGATTGTCTGGTTATGTTCTATATCCGTGCAAATTTTGGGCTCATTTGGACATATGGATTCTAAGACACAAAACAAAGGGAGATCTGAAATTTGACCATCATCTGCATACCCAAGATGGCCTTAGTATAGTATACTGTACCCAGTTGTTGTGTGTCCGGACAGGTTGTGCGTCCAGACGATCAATTTTAGAAAGTAATTTGGAAAAATTTACAAGGGAAGTTTTACAAATTTTTAGTACAAAATGTCAGGAAATACTATAGAGAACAAAATAGAAGATGATTACAACTATTGAATTCGTATTTTTAGTGTAATCCAAAGACAAAAAAGAAGGCTTCAAAAATATAAAGTGTCCGGACACCCGACCCCCTATCCTACTCTAATTCATTAGCCACGTCAAGTCTAGAGATGAGACTACTACAGAAGGAAGAGTTTGTCCTTTGAATGTCACACGTCAACTTTGAATTTGATTGGGGATAGTTTGTATTTTTGTGAATTTTTAAAGATAATAATAAACATAATTTTTAAGAGACTCAGCGAAATAACGACCAATTCACGATATTTTAAACTAAAATATACATTAAATATTAGCCAGATGAAAAACGAAAGAATTTGTTTTAGCAATTTAAGGATTTTTTTTTGGACCCGCCACCACCGGGAATCAAACCCGGGGCCTCAGGGTTGGCAGGCAGATAGCTCGACCACTACTACTACAAAATATTCCCATAGACTTAACACGTAAAGCTCAAAATCTGTCATGGTTCATTTCACAATGCTGACTTTCAATTGAAAATTTCGGCACAATCATGACATCTAATGAAAATATGGAGACCACACCTCCGAAAGTGCATAGTCTCAGCTACAACATTTTCAAATTTGGAAAAATTAGGAGCAAGGATTACCGAGATACAGCTCAAAGAACATTGTCATGTAGATTCATGTTTAGAAAAATGTTCACTTTCCAAAGACTTACGGGTAACACGCAATTTATAGTGAAAATTTGGACACTTGGCCTTTAATCGAAAATTTGACCATGAACTCATGAAGACGTCCTCTAAACAAAAATCTGACAGGGGTATTTCGAAAAGAGAATTGACTGAGCTATAACATATCAAAATTTGGGAGAGAATCGACCAACAATAAGCGAGATAACCGCAAATGAATTTGAAATTCATGACGTCAAAATTTAAAAATACATTTTTTTAGATAAGATATGACGTCACAATGTCCGATCAGCCCAAATGATGCATGAATTCATATCTACAACTCATAGGCTTTCAGAATATGTAATAAAATTTGGGAGTATCCAGGCGTTCTGAGGAGCTATGCCTATGGCGGATTTAAGATTTTGTTTATTATTCGCCATAGACGCACGCGCGGATTTCACACTTTGACATGCGCCTGTGACATAATGGAGTCACTTTAAGTTGCAAATTTTTGCAACTTGTTAAAGAAAAGTATGGTCAGTTCCCCCATGTCTGCGCGGTCTCCCAAGTCTGCGCACCCGCGTATCTGCGCGATTCTAGTAGTAGTAAAAGAAGATACGCAACGAGCACGAACTTTACACATGCAATACATAGACAGGTATTCATAAAGAAATCCGACTCAAAATGGTGAAAAAATAATGAATTCAGGGCATTTCATGTGACGGCCTCAAAATACAGCCTTTCTCATCAAAATCTCCAAATCGTGTGCAAAGTGAATGAGTGCGCAGACATGGGGTACCATTTTTTTTTTCAATCTGAAAATGACTGCCCAAGGTTTTTTCAAGAAAATCCTATATTCTCTTTCATTTTTAATGAGAAATTTGGTATACTTAACGGTACTCTCAATAATATAAGGAACATTATTATCCAAAAGATTTTGTGAAATAAGAAGAAATTCATGTTAAATCTTAACTCAAATTGTTAGGTGCGCAGACTTAGGGCCCACCATCATACCAGGATTCCAAAAATGTAAGAATAACAAGGTTTCTGCGTTCCGTACGCACTACGAGCGCACAAAACGCACGCGCAGACATTTTCAAAATGTTCAAAATTGTCTGAAATGTACTCTCGTTTGATCAAAGTTGAATTTTGAGCATTTTTAAATTTAGACGCGCGAGTCGTGATGCACACGCGGTCATGAATGCAACTCGGCGGTAGATATTAACCTGAAGTTAATGTCTACCAAAAGAATTTTGAAAATGACGTTTAGTTAGGAAGATATGGTCAATTACATGACTCAAGAGTCAAGGTGAAAAACACAAAATGGCGCCTACGTGACGTCATACATGTCATACATACTGATTATCATGAAAAGCTTGACACCGATTCTTCTGATGAATGTCATTGATCATGGAAATTTTCATGTTAAATAATTGAATGATGAAAACTTAAAGAAAAACAGGAAGAAAGAATAAAATATTATATTTATAAAGAAATAAAAGATTCTAACAATCACAAGACTCGAGTCAAGAGGTGATACGCTGCATGATGATGACGTATCAGTTTATCACCTAAAAAAGAAAGGTTTCAAAATTGTAGATTGCTAACATTAGACACCCAACCCTAATGCCACGGTGTTTATGAGACTTGAGAGAGTCAGGTCAGACTCCAAAAAATCAATCGTGTCACCATCAAATCATTCAGTCTAGTCAGACGAGTGTTTACAATTTTTGCTGCCGATGAAAATCCAGGCAGAAGCATTCACTCACTCAGTATTTTCACCTCAAAATACCTTGAAAGTTATCGTTATAAATTACAGAAACTATAAGCATGCTATTGATATAATTTAAAGCAGTTAATTATAGCTATACACAGACATAAAGAGTTATTCTACCTTCAATGTCGCGTGTTCCAAGGTGCAAATGTCAGCCATTTTCTCGAATTCTAGTACCGGTTCGATATCCTCCAGTAGCCCGGATCGATCGGCTACTAATACTAGCTAGCGCTGATTCGGTACCGGTACCGTACGTACCGGTATGGCCGGAGGCCTTGGTTCCAGCACGGCAGACAAAGGGGCGGGAGGTAACTTTTCCCCAATTGACCATTCGTGTTTTCTCGGGGGAAGGGAGGCCCGGGGGAATTGACCGGTAAACGGAGCCTTTATTGTCCATGTATGGATATTGAAAACTATGAATTTTAAAGTAATAATGTTCAGTGTCTTAAAACATCAGTGTATGACATCTGCTTTGTGTTTTTTATCTTTCTTTTTCGCCTCCTTCCTTCTTTCCTCCTTTCCTCCTAGCTGTCATTCATTTCTTTCTCCTTTTCTCTTCCTTTCATTCCCTTCCTTCTTGCCTTCTTTAATCTTCTTTCCCCCTTTTTATTCCTTCATGATTAGCCTTTTTCTGGGGGAGAATGTTGTCGCCTCACCTGAAATTACAGGGGTGCCTCCAGCCCCCCCCCCCCCCCTGTAACCTGTGATTGTTAAAACCTTACCTTTATCAAGCATAGATGCAGTCTTTCAGTGTCATTAATTTGATGATATACAGTTGTGCAGTGTGCTCAAAGGTTAGTGGACCCCACAACAACATGCACTAATTCATGCTGAGTGCTTGCAAACACCACCACAATATAATTTATGGTGAGCCCAGAGAAACAAACTTTATATAACATTTTATCACCTGACTTCACAATCAAATATCTAAAACATGGCAGAACTCGGAACACTTTGGATACATTCATTTTCTGTTAAGGTTCACTATAAATTTGAGCACCACTGTAGTTTTTTTTTTAACATATAGTATTAAAGGGATGGTCCGAGATGAAAATATTTATATCTAAATAAATAGAGTAAAATTCACAGAGCAAAGTGCTGAAAATTTCATCAAAATCGGATAACAAATAACAAAGTTATTGAGTTTTAAGAATTTGGATTATTCAATACATATACGGTACAAGCATGTAGGGTGGACATATTTATACACCTTTTTTTTTTGGTCAAAGATTTTGGGGGGCTTGAGCGATTTTTTTGTTGCTTTTTTGGGGGGTTCAGTCTCCAAAGTCTCTTCTTAGAACCGCACCTGACAATATTGTATTATTCGGCCAAATGGCCATCATGCAGACTATTGCATTATAAAAACATTATACCTACTGTTGTTGTACAATGCCTATATATAAATAGCTTGTTGTACGTGAGCAAATGGGAGGCTGAATGTCAAACCATTGCACACGTACCTTCCATAATAACTGTCCGTAATGTACAGATGCAATACGCATAGGGCTAACTGGCTAAATGCACATTGCTGCTGCAGATCAGATGCACGTTCGAGGGGCTTTGCTTTTTGCTTTCAATAATTCTTTATTTTCATAGTTCAACATAGGAAAATAATTGTTTGTATTTTCGCTCATTTCCGAGGCATTGTACATACTAGTATTCTTATTCAGCCAATGGCAAAAAAAACCACTCTATTCAACTCGGCTATGCCTCAGTGCATAGAGCATCTTTCTTTCACCTGACAAATCTCGCACCATCGCACTTATGCATATTAGCATATTGTATATTGATCTCCTTTTTATAGTTTGTGATTTACAAAAGACTGATCCGCTTTTTAAAGAACAAGTCCACCCCAACAAAACCTCCCTGAATATGTGGAAATAGCATTGTTTATTACTATATGGTTCAGTCAAGTTGGTCCTTATTTGGTGATTTCAAGTACGGTGTTCAGTGTTGGTGTTGAGAGTGTAAAAAGGCCGCTGAACCGAGCTCCAACACCGAGCTGGGTTCAGAGGAACGATACTGATTGCGTTGTCGATAGCACATGACGTCACGCCTCTGCGCTGCTAAATCATCTCAACTTCACGCGAGAAGTCTCGACGACAAAAATGAAATCGGAGAGAAATGCATTAAATTCTCATCGTACAGAATAAAAATGCTTTCATTAATTCAAGAATTCGAAAGAGTGAACATTATTCTTCGTCAAAATATATAAAGCTCTAATGATTTGTACTCATCTCAACTGTAAAAGCTAATTTTACGGGGATGTTTCATCGTGTTCGCCGCCTGTTCACGAGCTTGAGATTGCCAACACCAACACCAACACCGAACTTGAAATCATGATTTTCTCAATCCCTGGGGGTTGGTGTTGGAGAATGGGGAAATTGCACGTAGATCGTCAACACCAGCCGCAGTGCTGGGTTCAGCAGACGACATTCAACACCATCCTTCAACACGAACTGCCGGAAATACGTCATATTTTCCGAGGTCAATCCCAACACCAGCCCGATTTCAAGTAGTGTTGTGGCTGGTGTTGGTGTTGTCCGAACACCAACACCAGATTTCAACACCATACTTGAAATCACCCATTGTCAAATTTGTAAAAAATGAAATATTGTAGAATTCAAACAATAACAAACAAAAGAAATAGTGAGGGACATCATCGTCTGTCTCATTTGCATGTCACTGAGTTGTACATATCACTTTTGTGAAAAATAAGCGAATTTTGAAATGTCATAACTTTCTTATTTTACATCCGATTTTGATGAAATTTTCAGTGTTATGCTAATATGCTACATGTAGTTTGATTTTTTCTACTTATCCAAATCAACATTTTTCTGGGGTGGACTTGATCTTTAAATAGTTGACATTAACACGTTTTCTATTACTCTTGACCTCAGATCAATAGAAATACTGTTTTTTTTCCTCTGTTGCACTAATGGTTTTTCATACCAAAAAATGCATTCATAGAATACAATCAGAAAGAAATTAACATGATACCACTAGTATGTACTAGACAAGAACATTTAATCATGTTGTTCCTACAAGTGTGTATGGAATTTCATTTCTAACTTATTTTCGTAGTTCACCTTCTTAAGTAGTTAATACTAATGACTTTAAAAAAAGAAAAAATCCAAAAGTAAAAAAAATATATATATACACACAATAAGGTGAAAAAATGAAAAGGACCATCATTGTTCAAGAGTGAATATGATAATGGGCAATTCCATGATATATGTGCATCCGACCCCCTTTACGTGGGACCTTCATGAAATTTTCTGTCTCTCTTTTCTAGTTCTTTTGACAGCCTGTAGTGTTCTAAAGGGACCATGACTTGGTCAGTGTATGGAGTGAAGCAATATTTGAGAAAAATGGGGGTCAGACGTACAATAAGGTTGATTATTTCATGGAAATGCCCTAATTCAAAAACAAAAGTGTGATGAGTCATGCAGAGCTGTTAAAAGAAATATCAAAGAAAAATAGATGAATGTAAGTTTCAGAACACTTGTTTAAAATACTGGTAGTTTTCATTAAAAAACCCAAACTATGTCCTTTATACTCGAACTTCAAACTTAAAATAAATCATATTTTTACTTGGAGGCAGATATATCACTGGGGTGTTCTTAAATTTATTCAAATCATTGCTTCATTATGACTGATATGCAATCAAAGGGCACAACCTTTGATTGCATAGGTTGATTGATATTAGATTATCTAAACAAGGATATTTTTGTCAAATAACCAGAGCCCCTAATTTTATGTCTGAAAATGACAATTTCACTAAAAATAGGGCATAAACCAGACTGTTTACCATAGGGGTGTGTTGTCAAAATTATCAAGATAAAATAGAACAGTTCAAAAATACCTCATGGGCAAGTAAAGTTCAAATGACCTTTCCTTTCATTAGGATAGGCAAATTTCAAACAAGGTATTAGGTAAGCATGCCTGACATACTGTATAAGGATGCAAAGATTGCATAGACCAGGGCCCCGTCTTACAAAGAGTTGCGATTGATCCGATCAATCGCAACTATGGAAAGCCAGCGAAGTCAACATATAAAATGCATGTTTATTTCAAAAAGATTTCTAGATATGAATGTATATTCATGCATTCATTGTTTTCTTGACAATGTGGTGTGTTCTTCTTTGTTTACAAAGGACATTTTTTCAAATTTCCTTTGCAAAAATTATGACACTGACGGATTTCCATAGTTACGATTGATTGGATCAATCACAACTTTTTGTAAGACAGGGCCCTGGTGAGTAAAATAGCACATCAATGAACACTTTTAAGGCAGCACCAAGGGCAGGGGGGGGGGGGGATGGGGGCATTTACTTCCCAGTCACGATCATTGCCCGCCCTCAATATGCTTCTCGTGATTAGAGCTTTCATTATTTTAGCAAGATACGCATCCTGCATGTTCAGCTCAAGCTACATGCTTAAATAAATTCTTTTAGTAAGATTTTGTTCTTACAAAGTACTTAGAACGTCAAGTTATTTCAGGATGTTAAAAAAATTCAGCTCGTGCTTCGCTCACATTATTCATTTGGTGAGATATCATCTTCATGACCCACTGCAAACAGTCCTTACCAGGTCCCTTCTCAAGTCAGTAGGGCCTACATTAAAAATTTTAGCTTGCGCTTCGCACTCAATTTGTGAAACAGGCAAAAAAAATTGTGTCCGGCTTTGCCCCCAAAAATGTTCTTTTGTTCCCAGTTTCAAAATCCTGGTGCCGCCACTACATGAAGGTATCTGTTGCATTTCTCCTTTGAATGCATGAACTCTTTACAAGTTGCTTATGGATGCATTCTTGCCTTTCAGGGTATCTAATGAAGAGCACACTTCAAAAGAATGATGTTTTGTTTATTCATTGAATAAACAAAACATCAAAGTTGGTGCTTATCTCATTGAATATCAAACGACCATGCCATTTGATTTCAAATGACCCTCTTCTGATCATGCGCAGAATGGAACTACGAACTGGTCTAGTGGGAAATAAATTTATACAAGAACATGGAATGGTCAAATTTTGTTGTTCATGGACCAGAATATGAAAAAATAACATCTTCTAAGTCAAATTTTGTGGAGTTGACATATTTGTGTGGTCCCAAGACATTCAACTACGGTAGAGTCATTGTCAAAGGATATTAGGTCAGTGCTAAGGTGCTCATGCACTGATGCGATTATATATCTACATCTTAATTTGTAGCGCAATACATTTCTTTCAATTCAGTATTTACTCAGTTCTTGAGCATATTACACTATACATGAATATCATTACGCACTAGGTATTACGCACATTTTAATTATTTACATAAAATCAATTATAATTTAGGAAAGGATTGATTATCACAATGCTGTAAATGTCACTTCAACCAAGTATGTTCTGACCCCCCCCCCCCTTTCCCACTGCATACAGCCATGATCAGTTAAGAAAATTCAAAGTCAACCCTGCAGTATTTATACTGTATTTTTTCCATCAAGAATAAAAGATGCAAGGACTGGGTGTAACACATCACTTATGTAAGACAATAATGCAGACAGAACACAGTGACAAAACAATTCTCGCTACCCCAAATAGGAACAAAAATCTCATAATGCGCGAGACGAGATAATTTTCACTCCGTCGGGTCGTCATCACCACTTCCGGTTTAGAGTCATGCTCGCGCGAGGTTCGCGATACTGAGTTTTCCACCACGCTGAAATCGATGCCAATCAGCGTAATATGTACAGAGTATAATACTTTTTATTACATTTGGTCAGTTTTGATTCCATTTGAATTATAAATAAAAATAAAAAATATATTTCACGTGAAAATAATTTTTATTAATGTTTTTATTTGGTTATAAAAAAATCAAACAAATAATGAATATCTTAAAATTTTGCATTTAGCGACCGGCCTGACATCACGATCGTATTCAACTAGACGCTAAATATATACAGCATTCATTTCGTTCAATTTTTCGTCGACCACAAAATGGATAAAAATCAGTTTCGGAACTTTAAAAAATCTTAACTGACAGATGAATACCGTGCAATGGAAAGCGTCGGGCAGAATTAGTGACTTTAGCAGAAAAGGCTGTAAAACTGTTAAACTGTATCGTGAAAGAGAGGGTTGTGATCACGAACTTTCCGAGCGAAAGCGACGTTGTGTTGTTGTGCATGACGGCACTGTTGATCTGAATGGCAAAACAGTGCATTGGACTTCCGAACAGGAAGTTGTAATACCGAAAAAGCTATCCCATAATGCAATGCACGTTACAGGGATTTTCCCGGATCTCGGCGAAATCGCTATTTGGGGTAGCGAGAATTGCTGCTGAATCACAAGACCTTGTTCCTTCATTGCTGAGGAAAAACTCACTTTTTTGCTTAAAAAGTTCTCTAATCCCAGAACATAATAAAGTCATTAATACATGTTAGGTAAGACTATAAGGCAGTCACATGATTCCATCCTCCTAAACTTTACACTCGCGGGAAGATACAGGGTTATGTTACCCTTGGAGTAATATTACTCTTATACATGTACATTGGCAATTAAAAAACCTCCCAAGATGGATGTCATCTCATCAGAAAGCAAATCCATGTTTTCATTTTTATTCAGTCTTTTGTGATGCACAAATCCACAATTCCAAAACTCCCCTAAAACAGGGACACTGCTCCATATAGGTGACAACTCTCTACCAAACCGGAGATGGATGTTATCCAAACGAAAGCGACAGCTTCCAAAATGTAACCTAAAGTTACCAACACCTCCCAGTTTGTGCATAGAGGACAATGTTCTCTTGGTGTTAAAAGATGTGACAAAGTTTTACTTGCTCCAACATAAAAAACGAATTCATGAGGATCTAAGCGATGAAATCAAGAGGGCGATTGAAGCCTCCTCTCCTGTTCATGTACTGCCTGTTATGAAGATAAAAATAGAGTAAGATCCATTTGAAGATACCATACTGTACTTTTGTTATGATATAATCAGTGGATATACAGGTACATACATACAGAGAGAAAAAAAAAATAGAGACAGAGAGAAGTAATGCAATCTTCAGAATATTGCCCAAGATCACTGTCACTCCCATAAATGAGCAATGTACAAAGTTCATCCATGAAACAATTCTAAAATTCTTAACATATAAAAAAGAATAATAATCGCTAAAATTATCCATATGCATGAATATGAACTCTTTGAGTTTTGAAATTTAAACCTGTGACCATTAATCTGATCAGATCATCGTTACTCATATATGTAGGCAAAAAGAAGCTGCTGAAAACTGCTTATCTAATAAAAGAGAGCCAATGGAGTAAATTAGAAAGTCAAAAAGGGGCCTAAGCTTTCGATCCTAGCAGAATCTTCGTCGGAGGCAAAATGATCATATTTGGAGGCAGGCAAAATACTCATATATGTAAACATATATGTAAACATAAGCACAGTTTGAAGTTGATACATGAAAACCTCCATGACCTTTTGTATTCGATCTTGTGACCCCTGAATCTACTCACTCCCATATGTATACATGATTCTTAAACCGTTGACCTTGATACCAAGAACTAACAAGGGATCTGTAACATGAAGGTTGGCTATCAATTGGCCTATCAAGACATCCTTTGCATATCTTGTTCAAAACACTGACCAGAAACTAATTAGAATTGAGTTTTCATAATTGCAATCTATCACAATCCTTTGTAGTAGAGGGTCATAGTAACCCCTTCATCTTTAATTACAAAAACAATAATGGTCTGGACGACCAAAAACAATGCCTCAGGCATTCAGCTACTGAGGGCTTTAGGCATCATGGGGAGGTGGAGAAGAAGAAGAAGAACATTTCACTTTATAATAAGACTTACCTGTACTTCCTCTTTGTTTGTATGTTAGCAGCAAATGCGTTACTTGCACCATCTACATGTTTACCCTGTGAACATAAACAAACGTTTACCCTGTGAAAATAAAGAAACATAGGATAGGATGACCATGTTTTTATAATCACAGATATTCATTGAATTGACAGATTTGCAACACGTTTTAGTGTGGTTTTCAAACAATTATTTTTCTAGGCAAAGTCCTAACCCCCAAACCCAAGTTCATTATCAAGGAATATTCAAGCAAGTGTAACACTGAAGATTCAGATGAAAATTCAGTGCTGAGCAAGCAAGTAACTGATTTGTGAAATTAAATGGACACCTGAGATGTTATAACTTTCTTTATATGGATTTTGGTAATGTTTCAGTGTTGTGAATTCACTATCTGATTTTTGCTTTTTATTCATATCTACTTTAATACACGTATCATACATGTAAGAACTTAGATGTATTTTGGGGTAGCCAAACTAAATGGCTCGAATTCACAAAGGTAGTTTTGAAAACCCACGGTTGAGTCCATGGTTTATGCAGATTTCTTGTATAAATTACGCTTATTTTACCGCGTATATTAAATCATGTCCAATGCTGATGCACGCTATTGTCGCAGTGCGCCAAATTGACGCCTGTTCCCATGGTTTAGTCCACTATTTTGAATTAACGAGTCCACTCTTCAAACAGTGGACTCATGAATAAAATAGCGTATCTAACCATGGTAACAGGCATCAATTTGGCCCACTGTGACAAAAGCGTGAATCAGCATTGGACATTTCTTATACACGCACCCAATACACGCTAAATAAAGCGTAATTTATACAGGAAATCTGCATAAACCATGGATTCAACCGTGGGGTTTTCAAAACCACCTTTGTAAATTTGGGCCACTGTGGTCAAACTCTGAAAAGTTGCAAAATAAAAGGAAATGCCATTATTTTGAAGGAAGAACAAACTAATTATTTTATAAAAGAGAAAAACCAGTTTTAATAATATATGACAACATTCAATCACTGAATTCTCAGTCAAAATTACTCTTTATCTGTTCAAGTAACTTAATCCTGAATCTGAAAACAATATTTGTGTATTAAAACCAGTGTAATAAGCATTGAGAAACTGGGTCCATGATAATTTACCGACAACATGTAAGCACTTAGAAAACCTGCCATTAATAGTTGCATTGTTTATTCTAGGGATTCAACCAATTACTATTCTGTCCCACCAAGGTCCTGTTTTATAAAGAGTTGTAACTATGGTAGCCATTACAGCAAGTGCCATGGGTAACCATTATCTCAGGCATATGGCTCAAATGTCAATGTTTTGAACTCACCTTGGTGGTATCAAATGCTGCAAAACCCATGACCTTCATCATCTCAATCTCATCCTCTGTCATGTCCTCCAACTTTTTCTCTGAAATGAACATCACAAGATATAAAACATGCTAAATGCAACAACCGGCACAACTTGCACAGTTCACATGCATTGTTTTAATATGTCTTAATAATGAAAAGTAACAGGAATCAACCTGCATGTCCTCAGCCCTAAAAAGGGGGATTTTCACACCATTTTGTCATATAAGGGTGCTTATAGCTAATAAAAAAAATACACAGGCCTCTGTAACACTTTCTTTACCTTAGGATGTGCATGTATTTCTATTCTTATGTTTCATGAAATTTTTGTTGGACTTAGCAGAGTAATTAGTATTTAAACTCAGGTAGTACATGAGGCATAACACAGGCCTAAATTAAATACTGATTTTATTACGTATACATTAATGAATTTAATTCAATCAAATAAGTGAAAGAGGATCAGGCCGCCATCTTACAAAGAGATACGATTGAACTGTTCTACCTCAGCTACATGAAAATCCATCAATGTCATAATTTTTACTACAAGAAATTAGCAAAATGTCCATTGTAAATAAAGAGAGAAGCACAATGAATTTTCAAGAAATCAATGAAGGTATGAAGATACATCTTATCTAGAACATATTTAGCAAAAACATGAAATTAGAAATTGACGCTGCTGGCTTTCCATAGTTGTGGTTGATCGGATCAATCGCAACTCTTTGTAAGATGAGGCCCTGGTAATACCCACAAATTAGGTTATATGAAACTTACTGGTGTTCAACTGATGCAAGCTTACTATGTATAAATTACTATAAAATGATTCCACAAGAAGTCACTTTCCTAGAATTTCAATTTTTAATATCTTGGCACTGCATTGATACTGGTTTAATCCATGATAGATATGATTTCCTATCTTCCACTTACCATCAATTTCTGGCTTTTCCTCTTCATAACTCCGTCCTCTGCTAGGCCCAGGTCTCTCCGGTGTTCTGCAGAAGAAGGATCAGATAAATATATTTTTAGTAAAAGAACTGATATCAGTACAAAAACAAACATAATTTTTAGACGCATAGGTGTATTCTGAAAAAAAAAGCATTGCATAATTACATTATAACATTCAATGATTCCTGTGGTGCCACCTTAGCAACTTGAAAATAAATATTACAAAAATGCTCAAAGGTATTCATACCGATTTTTTGATGAAAACTTTGCCTTTAATGCACACAATTTCTGCAGGTATTATCAGTCAAATTTATCTTTCAAAAGTCAATACAACATTCGGAATAACAGAGAGAAAATCCAACCTGACAATCATGTCTGACTATAAAGAATTAGAAAGTTATAAATCATTAACAAACCAGCATTTGATTAACACCAAATCACACAGCGCAGTAAAGCAAAAAAATTCAATAGAAAGCCTTTCAAATCAAGGTTGACCATTATTGACCATTATCATACCAGGTCGTAGACAAACTAGACATAGATCTGAAAAGTTCTGCATAGTTCATGTAATCCAAATTCTGTGAAATATGTAATACATGTAGATCTAAATTGAAACCAGAGAATGCTCAAAATCACCAATGCAAATAAGCACATGCATTATTATTACTCTGATAAAGATCTGTCTACCTGATAAAACTTATTTTATCACTCAGCAATTACAATTCTTCTAACAAAATAATTGCAGCACACACTGGCACTTCATTCTATACTTACATAACCAAACACCTGGGTGAACAATTTGTTTGTTTTTCTGTTCATATACATTTCATGATCGTTACCACTACATGTTACAGAACTTACTCGCTCCTTCTTCTCCTCCTCGGTGATGGAGTCCGGGATCTTCTCCTCCTAGGCGACCTTGATTTTGACCTAAAGCAGAGAGAAAGCAGAAAACACTATTAACTAAGTCAGAGCTGCCAACCTGAACAAGTACATTTTGGAATTTAAAAGGATGAAAATCAGTATTTTCAAAGAAATAACCAAGGGCAACACATTAAAACTGAAACATCATAAGAAATCAGTACTTTGCATGAAACCATCAGTAATCTCATTTTTAGGAACTAAATACTGAAAGTCAGTACAAGTTGGCAGCTCTGCTTAGTGGCTACTAAACAAAGCAATACACACAGGCTTCATACAGGAACAACTGGGTAGTCAATTGGTCAAGTTCATAATAATGAAAATATAACAAAGTAACCATTGCTTGATAACAGTTAGTGATAGTTAACATTTGTAAATTCAGATTAATCATGTGTATATTACTATTTGGGGGCTTCATCATAAAGTTGATCCGCACAACTTCATACAACTGGGTCCTCTAACAAAAAGATTAGAGATCAATTGTACGCTTGACTTTCATGATTTTAATTGTACATTTTAGTCCAATGAAATCAATTGTTGTAAAAAATTCTAGTTTGATGGCTAAACTTTGTGTTACGGGGCCAAGGTGACATATTCTTGTGCTAAATGACCCCTACATGTATGTAGCTGATTAAGCACTTAACCCTATTTTAACTGGGCTATTTCAGACCAAGATATACTGGGGGAAGGGGAGTCAATTTGACCCCCCCCCCCTCAGATCTCGGCTGCTGATGATCGCCACAAAAATTTGCATGCGCGTAGAGCCGGATGTAACCTGCAAGATTGTATAGTAAAATTTTCAAATTGTTTATATTTTTAAATTAATTATACAAAGAAGCATGTTAAGAAATTTGCCCTAAATATGTTTTCTGTGTCTGTTTTTGCCTTTAGCTCACTTTACATAACTAGTAGAATGCTAATTTTTGGTGAGAGTATCAATTTTCACATTTCTAACATTTTTTCTGATGAATTTTGTCGGGTACCCTTTTGTGATCTTAATAGCATAAAATAAATAAATTTAAACCATATATCCTACATTATATGATATTTGGTTGAAAAACACAATTTGCATTGATTTTGTACTTGGAATCACGTTTTTGAGCAATTTTGGGTCTGACATGTATGCGTTTATGAAATGTTGCGTAATTTCGGAACCGCATACCCAAAGGTCGCAAATTTCATCTCGAAAATGCGAAGACTTGAAAATAAAATGTCAGCGAGCGGCGGGGTATAAAAATTTTAGGCGACGGCGTAGTGATGAAATTCGTTGAAGGGGGGTCAATTTGACCCCCCCCCCCCTCAGATCTCGGCTGCTGATGATCGCCACAAAAATTTGCATGCGCGTAGAGCCGGATGTAACCTGCAAGATTGTATAGTAAAATTTTCAAATTGTTTATATTTTTAAATTAATTATACAAAGAAGCATGTTAAGAAATTTGCCCTAAATATGTTTTCTGTGTCTGTTTTTGCCTTTAGCTCACTTTACATAACTAGTAGAATGCTAATTTTTGGTGAGAGTATCAATTTTCACATTTCTAACATTTTTTCTGATGAATTTTGTCGGGTACCCTTTTGTGATCTTAATAGCATAAAATAAATAAATTTAAACCATATATCCTACATTATATGATATTTGGTTGAAAAACACAATTTGCATTGATTTTGTACTTGGAATCACGTTTTTGAGCAATTTTGGGTCTGACATGTATGCGTTTATGAAATGTTGCGTAATTTCGGAACCGCATACCCAAAGGTCGCAAATTTCATCTCGAAAATGCGAAGACTTGAAAATAAAATGTCAGCGAGCGGCGGGGTATAAAAATTTTAGGCGACGGCGTAGTGATGAAATTCGTTGAAGGGGGGTCAATTTGACCCCCCCCCCCCCCAGTTAGATAATGGTTAAAGGTCACCAGTCATTTATTATTATTATTATTTATTGGTATATATGCACATAAAAATTGCAATGTTGTTTGTAAGTTACAAACAGCTTTATGAAACATCACCATGGGCCCTATAACACAAAATATAGCAATTGATCACAATTTCAGTGGTGGATTTATGTATGATGCCCATGAAGAGTAGATTACTTAATCTTCATGTTGGTCTCCTTCCATCAGTAAACCAGCCACCCCCAAGTGCATGCTTTTGCAAAAAAAAATGTTATATTACTTATAAATGTATGATTTCCCCCATTTACATTTTGCTTTCATTTGCTATTTGTTCCATTGCTTTTGCAACATGTACTGATTTTCCTGCTTAATGAATGAACTGAAACTAGCTACAAAAATTGGCAACAGTAATGCTAGATGCTTGTGTGGATGTTTTGCCTCAATATTCAGCGTATAACTTGAATAAAGCAAAGTTAATGAAGAGATCATACCAAGCCACGACAGACATGATTTGACATTACATGATAGCAAAGCAAACTATACCCATTACTTCTCCTGTATTTTTATAAGTATGTACCTAAGAGAAATTTCACATGTAGAGACCAAGATTTTGATCTAGTACAAGGTTGTTTTTTCTCCCTGCCTGGATACTGTCGTCCTGTATTAAAGGGGTGGTCCAGGCCAGCTCCAAAAAATATTTAGCCCGTAGTAAATAATTACGGGAGCCATTTCAAAAAGTATTATCTCCTTACTCGACTTTGGAGATTTTTAAGAGCATTTCTTGTAACGGTTATTTGGGGCAAAAAGAATTAAATTTCGCGCACATGTAGCGAGATCGGTCACGTGACTGTGACGTACCATCTCCACTTTGGTTTCGCAACAATCCAGCGCGCGACGTCTCACAGCTGCAATATGCCTATGTGTCAGGCATACGGCTGCTCGGTTCGGCCGGGAGAAAATAACCATAAAAGTGCGTTTTCTATACCAAATCCGATCCGAGATCGAGAGAGATGTGCCCAGTGGCTTCACAATATTGGGACTGACAAGTTTGACATAAAAACATACAAATATAACGCGAGTAGAGTCGTTTGCGAGGACCAAATGCTCTCTCTGGCCGTCGGCATCACCGGGCAGTTCCCGCACCGACACCAGTCATTTGTCCCCACTCGATCGGCCGCTGGCTGCGGTACGATCGGATCTTCCTCCACCTCTTCTTCTTCTATTCTTCGACGGTTCTCCAACTCTTCCGCATTCCACCTTGGTTGGAATGCATATCCCGCAGGACCCGACATATTAATTGTTCAAATTATGAAATAAACGGCGAGAAACAAACAAATTGTGAATTACAGGGTCGACGGTGGCTGCAATCAATGCAAGTCGAAAACTACATGTAGCTAATACCGTACGTATGCGGCCGGCGCTGATGATCTACTAGTACAGTATACGCATACGTGCGAGCGATAGCTAGCTAGCTAGCTAGCTCGCTCGCGCTCGTAGCAGCAGCCAGCGAAGCCAAAGTGGAGATGCTACGTCACAGAAAAAGCTGCGCATTGCATTCTGGGATCGTACAGACTCGTGCCAGAATATGATTTTGGCAAAATTGAAAATTCAATAAAAAATAACTGTGCCTCTTATTTCTTAAAAAAAATATAGTATAGGAAAGAGAAGGTTTTTGTCTATCTAGTGGATATAAATTAAACCTGGCCTGGACCACCCCTTTAATAGTAGAGTTCTCCCAGGCCCAGTGACACAATGCGAACAACGATCGTAAAACAATTTTTGCCATCAATTTGCATTGAAAACAATGTGCAATAAACTGTAGAAATCAAATGTACATTAAATCACTGGTTTGTGTTACTGGCCCCTGCATACATGTACATGTATGTCCAGTGGTACCTTAAAGGGGAATCCAGCCTTGGCCATAAAATGTTGTGTTGGGAAGGAGAAAAATATATTAAACAGAATGGTGAAAGTATGAAAGAAATCGGACAAGCAATAAGAAAGTTATAGCTGCTTTAAAAATGAGATCACTAATAGTATGTAGATTTCAAATTGGCAACTAGGCAAGTAAATTACGACAAGAGGCAAGGACAACTTTCCCATAGGCCATGTACTTTATTATCAGAGATTTGTGGTTTTCTCCTAAGTACCCATTCCCTTGGGGCAGTAATCTAAATATAACCCAGGTAGTATACTGTTTTATGTCCTCATGAAAGAAAAATATAATTTGAAATAAAAATTTTGGGAAAAATGACATTTTAGCCATAATATGTATTGGAGTACATGGAAGAGTAGTCCTTGCCTTACATCACTATGACATCCCATATGCGGCCAATTTGAAGTCTCCATGGGTATAGTGATTACCAATATTTACAACTTTTAAAAATTCATAACTTTCTTGTCGTTTGTCCAATATTGTTCAAAACTTGTCTGATTTTTCTTTTTCTTATAAAAACAAGTTTTTATTTGGGTTGAATTCCCCTTTAAACTGCAGCCAATCCCAAACCAGCAGACAATACTGAAATAGCTTGAAGAATAAAAGCTGTAATGCTACAGTAAAACCAACGACACCAAATCTAGACCAACAAAAGCTTCTATTGCATACCACTGCCCACTAGCCGGTTTGGAGTTGGTCATGCTATTGTGAATGTGGCATCAATGTGCTCCTGTCTTACCTTGATCTCCTAAACCTCCTTGCAGGTGATCTTGACCTTGAGCGACGTCTCTCTGTTAATAAAAGAAAATATTGTTTAACATTTATAGATATGCTAATTGTTGGAAGAAAGCAACCAGCAGGTCAACAAGTCCAATTCCCTGGGGAAGATGGCTGGGAGGGTGGGGGATACTCTATTAAAAGACTTAGGTTTTACAGTGTAACTACCGACTAGTGAATTTCAAATGCTTAAATAGAGGATCAATGCCTTATTCAACTACACTACTGTGAGCCCACATTTCTGAAAAATTGTCAAACCAGATGAAGGTCAAATACATGTTTAGAAATGGACTTCAAAATCCATATGAATAAAAATAAACCAATTTTACATGTATACACAGACTTTTAAGAGTTTTAAGATTTGCCATGGGTGGATTTCTATAATGAACGATGATGACAACAATAGGTTGTTGACATTTTATAATAATCAGAATAAGGCTAAAAAGATAAATTAGTTGGTTATACAATAAAAGCATTTAAAAAACAAACAAAACAAAAACAGGGTTGGTTGGTCTGGATTTATAAATTTTTTTCTTATTATTTGTTGTTAATACAAACACAAAATATAAATAACAAAATCATAATCTAATCTACATTGTATTCGTAAGCTTCAGCTTTTGAATGCAACAGTTTTAATGCATTTTGGTTGTGGATTAAAACAAATAGATGAATGACCCTATTACAATACATAAGGTTTAGGTTGGTCAGTTGAGAACAGTCAGACATTTTTTTTTTCTTTGTGGGGGGGGGGGGGGCAATGATATATGGAAATATTGATACTATTCATCCTGACACAGAATTTGATACATTGCTGTCAAAGCATCTACACACTCTCTACTCTCTTGGGAGCAGCATCATTCATTACCTGTAAATCTCCTGCGCCTATCAACATCTCTGTCTCTATCTCTGTCTCCTCGATCTCTATCTCTAGGTGAAAATGACCTTGAACGTCTCCTCTCTATGGTGAAAAAATACAGTGTATAAATGCAATTACAATGTAATGTAGTAAGCTTGCATGGGCAAATCTACAAACTATGAGACAACCCATGTTTCAAATGATATATTTTATAGGTAAAGGGTATTACATGTATTTACCACATTGATTTTGGTGGTCATTTGTAGTAAAGAGGGCCCTGGGAATAATTTCATGAAGCTAACTCCAAGACGGTTGGCCACCTTCCGGAGATATCAGCTTGCCAACAAGTTCATTTCATAAAACCATGACAGATATTAAATACAACAAAACGTTACAGAAATAGTCTAACTCATGATCCTTCCCCTTTACATTTGCCGACAAAGAAAGTGCTGCACAGTTTTTGGCCAATATTATGTCATTTCTGTTGAGCAAGTGATAGACTACCATAATATTGGGTTCTCAACAATTGATTTTTTACTTTATGAGCCTTCAAAGGGTCCAAGCATGTATAAAAAAAAACCTTGACTCAGATGCTGAATGCCATGACCTTGTGAGCGAGAACAGGTTGTCAGATCCACGCCTCATTATAGACTGCATGATAAGACCAAGGAGTTCTTCCAATTTACAAGAAATGAGTACTGTAAGCATTCAAATTTTAATGGAAGTGTTGCATGCGTTGTGCCTGTGATTTTCTTGTGCACGGCGGCATGTAACGAGTGTATGGACTATGGGTACATGCCTACATGGGTGGCCTTTCTCTTCAAAATCCCTGAATTATGTGTAAAGTGAATGGGTGCGCAGACATGGAGCAGCATTTTTTGTTCAATCTGAAAATGACTAGCCAAGGTTTTTTCCAGGAAAATCATACATTTCTCTCAAATGAGATTTTCGGCACACATACATGTACGAGTTACATTACAGTTACAATGTAAAGCCTAACTTTAGATTTAGATCTAGATTTACTCATATTAAAGGAGCATTATCAACTGATTTTTTTTGGTGAAATTAAAATAGATAATGATTAATCTTAAGTTAAATTGTTAGTTGCTCAGACATGGGGCCCCCTTCATTCAGGAGGCCATTGCCAGCAATGAATTAGTGTGGCATATACTGTGCTGCACTTAGCCTGCAGAGACTGACTCAGTGAACAACAGTGATCGACTTACTTACGAAGGGATGTCCAAACTTCGCGGACATTTCAAAAATATTCATCAGGCTTAGATTCGTTCACAAAATATTCACATTTTATACAAAACCAATTCAAATAATAGCTACAAAATTGAAGGCAAGATCGTAAACTTATAAATTATTGACGAAAATGTGTAGTCGGTCAAGGGGTTTTGCAGGAATCGGGATCTCATAATTCTATTTCTATTGACAAATGCGCGCTGTGTGCTGGAAATCCGTTCTGAAAAAAGTGTGAACTAACTTTGCGGACCAAAGTTTTTGTGAAGATTTAAACAAAAACTCGAGCTCAAAGGTGAGATATTTATATCAGATGAACGGAAAAATGCTATGGAATTGGTCAGTAGACAGTACATGAATATGTAGATCTACCACGTTTTAATCACATTTTTTTATAAATGACATTTCCTTGCAAAATGATGATAAATATAAAATGATGCTTGTTGAGAAGTTCAGATTTTTTCGGAACGGGCAATAATGGTGACAAATTTGCCAATCTTTTGTCAATATTTTCATGAATAATGAACTCATCCTAAACTTAAGAAACTTCTCTAGAGGGTAATTTTAGGTCGCTTTTTATGTTGATGTCAGATTTTGAAGATATTAAATAGTTTTTTAGATAATGACCGTCCGCGAAGTATGTATGGCAAGCTCCCCCAAGTCTGCGCAGTCCCCCTTCTAGCCTATGCAACGACACAGACTTTACACATGCAATACATAGACAGATATTCATTTAAAAATCTGACTCAAAATATTGGAAAAATAATGAATTTGGGGCATTTCATGTGATGGCCTCAGAATGCAGCCTTTCTCATCAGAATCCCTGAATCGTGTGCAAAGTGAATGGGTGCGCAGATATATTGAGGTCACACTAACCCATTTTTTCTACTGGTCCAAGCTATTCATGTTGGACCAGTAGATACCCAGTTTTTCAAATTTTTACTGGTCCGAACCTAAAATCTACTGGTCCCAAAAAATAAAGAAAACATTAAAAAAGGCGCAATTTTATTTTTCTAGCGTTTTGTTACCCCCCCCCCAAATAAAATGAAGGAATGAAGGACAAAAAGAAAGCAAGACAGAAACAAAGAAAGAAAGGAAAGAAAGAATAAAAGAAAGGAAGGAAGGAAGGAAGAAAAAACAAGAAAAGGTAAAGAAAGGATAGATGTGAAGGAAGGGAAAAAAAGAAAGAACTAAAGAAGGAAAGGAAGGAAGGAGTAAAGAAGGAACAAAAATAAGAAAGAAAGAAAAGAAAAAAGAAATGAAGGAAAGAAATGAAGCAAGCAATACAGAAAGAAAGAACAAATCCAGAAAGTAGTAAAGGAAAGAAAGAAGCAATAAAAAAGAAAGGGTAAAAGGAGAGATGGAAAGAAGGACAAAAGAAAGAAAGAGAGGAAGGAAGGATTGAAAGACGGAAGAAAGGAATTAAGGAAGAAATAAAGGAAAGGTAAAATGATAGACAGAAGGAAAGAAATAAAGGAAGGAAAGGAAGGAAGGGAAGGAAAGAAGCAAGCAATATAAAAAAAGAAAAGATGAAAGGGAGAAAAAAGAAGGACTGAGAGACAAAGAAAGGAAGGAATGAAAGAATAAAGGAGAGAAAGGAAGCAAGCAGTAAAAAAAAAAGGAAAGGTAAAAGGATAGATTAAACAAAGGGAAAAAGGAAAGAACAAGACAGATAGACGAAAGGAAGGAATGAATTTAAGAGAGAGAGGGCTGAAAGAAGGAAGAAATAAAAAAACAAAAACAAGAAAGGGTAAATAAATGATGGATGGATGGAAGGAAGAAAGAAAGAAACAAAGAAAGTAACAAAGAATGAAGGAAAGAAAAGGGTAAAAAGAAGGAAGGAAAGAAAGGAAGAAGAGAAGAGATGAATATAGGATGGATGGACTCAAAAATTAAAGAAAGGAAAATATCACCAAAAAGAAAGAAAGAAAGAAAGAGAGAGAGAAAAAAGAAATAGAGAAAAATATTTTTTAAAAGGATAGAAAGAATGAAAGAACGAATTAAAGAAAAAAAAGAAAGACAGTAACAAAAAATTGAAAGAAGAGAGGGAAGAAACAAAGAAAGATTTAAAAGAAATAAGGAAAGAAAGATAGGAAGAAAACAGAAGAAGAAAGCTAAAACTATCAAATAATTTATCAGTTTCTTTTGGCTCAATTAAAATAGCTACGAAAGAAAGAAAGAAACCAAGTGTATCAACACACACACATAAATGCATATATTGGGCTATTATGTATTCAGACGATATCACCCGAAACCCGATCTGTTTGAACCAAAACAGAAGTGAAAATTTATCCTTTTACTGCTTACAAATGACAGAGTTACTCCAAATTTTAGGAAAAATTGACATTATAAGAGCCTTTCATGAGTATGAATCGTGAATTTTGACAGTTCTGTGAGAGATTTCTGCCAGAGTTTAGCCAAGCTTCGTTCGCTCAGCCAGTAGAGAATTTACCACGTGGGTTGTGTGGCTGGCTACATGTACACTGTATGCTACTTTAGTAACACTTGCGTGCGATTCATTCTGTGTGTATTCTGTGTGTGAATGACAGAATTTAACGGGGGGGAAATGGTTTGCAGTGAATTTGACCATTTCTAGGAAAGTTATTGGCCCAACAATGGTTTTTATTACTGGTCATGTCGGACCCTTAAATCTTGCTATTTTTGGAAAAATTACTGTCCCGACAATGATATTTTTTACTGGTCATGTCGGACCAGTAAATCTTCCTATTTCTGAAAATCTACTGGCCCGACAGCGATTTTTACCGGTCTGGGACCGTCGGACCGGCGCATACCATTTCATTTGCTTTTTCAATCTGAAAATGACTGCCCAAGGTTTTTTCCAAGAAAATCCTATTAAAAAAAAAAATTATGACATATTTGGTACACTTACTCAAAATAATATAAGGAACATTATTATCTGAAATATTTTGTGAAATTAAAATTCATGTTAAATCTTAGGCCTAACTCAAATTGTTAGGTGCGCAGACTTGGAGACCACCATCATACACACGCACTAGTCACACTCGTGGGGGTCGGGACAACCCGGACCTTGGGACAACTTGGCCCAAGATTCTTCACTTTCTATTACGTTTTGTGATTTTTTTTTCTCCACAAATTTGTGTCTATTTCTTCGTCATTTCAAAATTGCTTGTAATGATTTTCTAGAGATATGGTCTGATGGTAATATTCTTAACATTTTATTAGTATTACTTTGCTTTCGCCGAAATACAAAACAAGTGTAATTTTAGGCGTTTTTTACTACAGCTTGCGATTCCCATAGGAGCGCGTGTATTAGCTGTGTTGGTGCTCGACTCGGCCCCGCTCAACAACTGACTTGATTTTGTGATCGTTTCTCTTCAAATTACCACTTCTTTCACAGAAGATGGACTTTCTTGTATTTCATTAACTCCATTTTTTCATCACAAGGATAAAATTTTGTGTATATGGACGATCTTAGTTTTTCACCTTTTCTCTCTGGTCCTAAGTAGCGAACAACCGATGAATGGTCTGGTGCTCGTCATCGCAATTCTATGTTGCTCGGTCGCACTGCAGAAGTTGGCGGGGTGGGATTCAGCCTGAATCCACAATGGAAGTGGGCATGCATAGTCAAAGAGCTGAGCTTGGCTGAGTGAGTGAGAGAGAGAGTAAAGCTTGGCAGTGTAGGCTCTGCCCTTTTTAGTCATTTTTTGTTGTTGTTGAAATTTTTGATGATTTTCTCTGGAGTAGAGCTTAGTTTTAAGTTGTAATAATTAATATGCTTCAATTCAGTGGCATATGCAGGGGGTGGTTACAGGGGTTCAAACCCCCCTAAAAAATGTTTATAATTAACCTCCCCCCCCCCCCCAATTTTTCTTTTTTTTTTGGGGGGGGGGAAGGAAACGACCTAAAATTGGTGGTTAAGACCTTTATTGGGGGGGGGGGTTGTCAACATTTCATTCAGCTCGAACCCCCCCTTAAAAATCCTGCATACTGTTATGTAGTATGTATTTAACTTCCTGTTATCCTTTCAGTCATTCACCTTCACTTGTTTACAAACTCCCCCAATGTCATCTAAGAATTCCTAACACCCGATACCATGTAACTCCTAAACCTTGACCATAAAAAGACCAACCCTCCGTGACGTCAGCTAACTTCAAGGAAGAAGTATGACTCACACTTCCAGCCCCAGTCACTTGCACAGAGCATCACCACACCCCTTATACCAGAGAAAAGTTTGATAGACAGTTACCTGTAGACCAATCAGATCAAGTTTAGATCAATCCCACCTTAAATTGTTACACCCCAAAACTAATGATATAAATAAGACTTTTTGATTATAGGATAGAGACAATACATACAGGAGAATACTAGACCCACATTCATCCATATAGACGGACTGACTTCAAGACTTAGACTCCATCCAGAATTAATTTAACTTCACAATCTCAATCTGATACTTCGAAATAATTATATTCATCGTCTCCGGTTATACCTGAATCTTCATGTACTTCGAACTGTAGCTGAATATTGATGATTAAATACCTAGTGATTTGAACTGTATAACTTTCATTAAGTTTCCTCATTACGCTTCCCTTCTCAATAATCACCGATCCCATCCCAACACGACAATACGCTGAGCACTGCTTTAATTTCATTGACTTTGTGGTGTGGATGTTTGAGTCACAGAAAAAATACTTTTACGGGGGCTTGGGGCGATTTCACTCCTGCCCCCCGAAATGTGAAAAATGTTCGCAGTGTCAGGCTTGTCAGGGGGGCATTACAGGTCTTAAAGCTCGTCAGGGGGGGCAAAAAAGGTTTTTCAAGCCCGTCAGGGGGGGCAAAGGTACGTTTTTGCATGGGTTGTGACTCGTCAGGGGGGGCAGAGTGCCCCCCCTGCCCCCCCCGTAGGTACGCTAGTGCTGAGCGGGCATGCCGGGATAAGGGTAGCCATCAATAAAAAATAGGTTTTATTTGGGGGATTGATTTTTAATTAAATTATTATTTATTTTCATGCCTAATTATTTTTTACAGGAATTAAAATAAATTGATTTAATTCATTGTGCCCCTTTCCATTCCTTGTTTTTCCCTGATTTACTTTCTTTAATTTATTTCTTGGTCTTAAGGGTGGACGTCAGGCTGCCGGGGTGGAATTCAGCCGGAATCGCCAATGGAAGCTAGTGGACGTACTTGCACAGTTATGAGCTTGGAGACTGAAGCCTTGCCCTGCAATTGTGAATAGTGTTATTTTTTCAATCAATTTTCCGTTACTTGAGTAAGGGAAAACAAGGGGCCCCCATGACAAGCTCGGCCGCTTCAAGTGCTCCCTCTTTTTTTTTTGTAATTCATTTTCCCTGGTCAAATAGAGCTTAGTTATAGTTCTATGCCTATTTGTGGTGTGGCTTAGTTGAGTAAGGGAAAATATACCGGGCTTGGTGTGATCCTGCCCCGGCACCAATAATCATGCTCAAAAGCATGGCCCTACGCAGCGGGGGGCAAAATTTCTAAATATTCACTGTAAGTGTGCATGAAAGCTTTCAGTTTCACTTTCAAAAATGCAAAAGTGCCGCAATGACAAGCATGGCTGCTTCAGTGGCTTCCTCATTTTTTAAAATTTCTTTGAATATTTTTTGCGTCTTTTCCCGCAGGCCAAGAAAAAATGTCTGAGTATGGCCATGCTCAAAAGAGCTCACTGAATTCAAGATTCATTGCAATTTTATGTGCCCTTTCCTGTCAGTTTTATCTAAAAGTAATTAAAGTATCCAGTTACCTTTTATCTTCTAATCAGTTTATCCACTAACGGTAACTAATCAATATGTTTTATAATACTCAGTTTGTCAAATTTGGTCTCAGTTCAACAAGGGCCACTCAGTCTAATACCCATTTGAACTAATCAGTGCCTCTCAAGGGGGGGGGGGTCACAGGCCAAATGTGCCCCCCCCCCCCCCGATCCGCCACTGGAACTAATGTTCATTTCATTCAGTATGTAATTTTTTAACAGGAGGAAAGAATTTCAGTGTTTTGTATTTTTTACCAACTATTGTTTATTCAATATAAAATTGTTTCAAAATGCATCACTTTATTAACTTGTTTAAGTTTGAAATGAACCGGTACACATGAATGGAAATGAATTATGAACTTTAAATAAATAGAAAATATACATGTACATGTATCTGTTATATTCTGTAAATTGTAATATCTTTAAATCGTATTTCATCTCCATCCTTATCTTCTCATTGTTCCCTTTTTCTCTTTATTTTCATCACTCTCAATTACTGGTATAAAAAAGACATCAATACTAAACACTAAAACATTGATCAATGAAAAAAAAAAAAAAAGAATAAGACTAAGAGGGGGAAATACAAAGATAAATTACAGGTACATGGAGGGGGATAACAACAGATTATCATGTCGGATACAATCTACATGACGGCATTCGTCGGACGGATTTTTCTTGTTAAATATAGCAGTGTATAGGCCCTACATAGATTTTATGAGAGGCAGACTCATAAGCACTGTCTTAACAAAATAATCTGCCTCCTTTCATCAAATATGCCGGCTTTTCACCTCATCATCCCCATCCTCTCATCATCCCCGTCCCTCCCATCATCCTCATCCCTTTCATCATCTTCATCCCTATAATCATCATCCTCGTCCCTTTCATCATCCCCATCTCATGCATCCTTATCCCTCTCATCATCCCCATTCCTCTCATCATCTGACATCCCTCTCAAGTCAAGACTGAGACTCAACATCATCCTCATCCCTCTCACCATGCACCACCATCCACATCCCTCTCATCATCCCCATCCCTCTCACCACCATCCCCATCCTCATCCCTCGATGAAAGTGTTAACTTGAAGAGAAATTATCACAAATTCAAGTCAGTTGAGTGGGGCCGAGGCTAGGACGTTCCTACGTATCGCTCATCTCGTCATGCAACAGGCCCCAGCCCTGGCTACCCGCGGTCCGAGTTGTCCCAGCCCAGCCCCAGGCTACCCGCGGTCCGAGTTGTCCCTGATAATGATATTCCACTCGTGCGTGGTACTACCGGTACTTACACACGCGAAGTTTCGACTCACTGCCATATTCAACTAGCATGACTACAGACTAGACTACCGTACTAACGTTACATGTATTTAAGCGCAGTACAGGGTGTTAAGCAACATTAAATTTTACCTCTCCTTCTCGGTGATCGAGACCTACTTCTGCTCCTACCCATAATCTTATTTTTCACGGAAAAATCCTTGTGCTTCAGAAGCTAATTGATGAAATTCTAGACCTCGGACTCGGAGTCGGACGACGAATATCCAAGTCTAACACGCAGCGCAGCGCAGCAGCATCGCCGAATATAAAATGCTAACATAGAGGGCGTTGCGCCGCGCATGAATTATATTACTATTGTATAAAATAATGTGAAGATACAACTTTGAAATTGAATTGATGATATTTGGGCTTGTTCAGAAACTATGTGATATAAAATCTAGAAGAGTATGATCACTTCATTGAAAAATTTCAAAATGATTATTTTTTTCATGTTACATAATTATGGGCAATCCTAATATGATCTGGGAATGGGAGAACTGAAAGAAGTATTTCTGAGACTGAAATGTGCAATGCTATGCAATAATAATAAGCACAGAGAATTTCAATACAAACAATATTATTCCCGAAAAGGGAACTTTTTAAATATGGTTTTGAGACAGATAATATTTGTTCCTTTTTGTAAAAAAGAAGTTGAGTCTTACCAACATTTTTTTTAATTGTCCTGAAGTGAAGCAATTATAGGAAGAGATGAGTAGGCCTATACAGTGGCGGAAATCTCTCGATCCCCAAAGGTAGGGGGTATCGGGATTTGACAAGAAAAGAAAAAGGTTATCACCCCAAACAGTGGCGGATCCAGGGGGGGCACAGGGGGCGCACGCCCCCCCCCCCCTAATATTTGAGCGGCGCCGAAGGCGCCGCTCAAAAATAAAAATAAAAATAAAAATAAAAATAAAAATAAAAATAAAAATAAAAATAAAAATAAAAATAAAAATAAAAATAAAAATAAAAATAAAAATAAAAATAAAAATAAAAATAAAAATAAAAATAAAAATAAAAATAAAAATAAAAATAAAAATAAAAATAAAAATAAAAGTAAAAGAAAGAAAAGGCGCCGCTTAAAAAATAAAAATAAAGGAAAGAAAAGAAAAGGCGCCGCTTAAAAAAATTCTACACTGATATAATATTAGCAACGGTAAAGGAAAGACTATCCCCAAAGACTTTACCCCTTTTTCAACATTTTCTTTTATGGCGCCGGTGAAGTGCAAAAATATGTGCGCCGCTCGGCAGTACGCCCCCCCCCCCCTTTTGCCAAAAGCTGGATCCGCCTATGCCAAATGTAAGGTGATTTCGACCAAAAGATATTTGACATCCCCCCCCAAAAAAAAAAAGTAATCAACCAAAGAGTAAGGTCATCTCGTCCAAAATACATGTTTTATTTCGATTTTGAACGATGTATTTCTTTTCATCATAAAAGACAAAAAATAGTAGGGACATTGTGTACTCCTACTATTTTGGGTAGGGGGGACGCGTCCCCTGTCCCCCTGGGATTTCCGCCCATGGTAAATATTACTGAATTAACTTGGCAGTGACAGTTGGAAAACAATTTTCATGGGGATATCTGTATAGTATATTATTTTTAGTTCAAGAAAACAGGGAATATTGCAAACCGTACAGAAAGTGACACAAAGTCATGACTGTGACTAAAGAATATAAAGATAAGGAATATCAAATAGCGTTTAAAAAGGGGAAGCTGGGTGCACTTGTATGGGCACTGGGGGAAGGGGGTGGGTTGTGGGCCGTGAGTTTTGAAAAGTGGGCATGTGTGGGTGTTTGGGGAGAGTGATGAGGGGGAGGGGGTATGGGGCCAGGTGAGTGTGTAGAGATGTTTTAGGGCAGAATAATCTTCCTCTAATTAACATATTATTTAAAAACAAATTTTTATCATTTTTAAAAATTTTCTTTCTTTTACAATTGTGTGCATAAGAGATTCTGTTAAAGAAAAAAAAATCATCTTTCACAAAGTCTGTTTTTATTTGTTCATTGATATATCTCTGTTTTCACATTGTGAAGTTAGAGAAATTGGGCAGTATGTAAAATGTTTTTGTAATCTCATTGATATTGATATTGATATTGATATATTTACTTGTTTCATAATGTGCAAAACTTATAGTCCGGTCTGTTAGCGTCAAAAACACCCTACTTGTGGACACAGTGGACAAAAGCATGATTTTTTCTCCAGACCTTTGTTTATGTATGAGAATTAAAAATGGGGTATGCTCCAAAAAATCTGGCTGCAGGAACAGTGAAAAAATGGGTGAAAATGTCAGAATTTATGAGTTTAGATTGGTCTGATATATAGACTAGCGCTAGTGCAAAACTCAATAGCAGTGCATTATTTTGCATTGGTTTAGTTCTTGAATTCAGACCCTTTTTGAACAGATATTTTGTTTGTCCTCACATCTCAATGCACTAAATATCTGAATGCAGATGCTAAACAAGCCGAAGGGTGGCGGTGGAGGGGGTTGAATGTTGGTGTGTATGTACATATTTTGGTCTTGGTGTAAAGATGTGCAAGACACATTTTTTGCATGTGTTGCCATGGTAACAGTGTATTATGGCAAAATAAGGTTGCAAATCTTGCAGTTAGAACTACTTCCTCTGTTTTCATCCGATTCTCATGAAATTTGGCACACACATTGGTCTTGAGGTGAAGATGTCTAAGACACATTTTGTGTGTCTTTCGGAAATTTTGTTGCCATGGTAACAACATAACATTTGGTGAAAATTGGGGAAAAAACCTTACAATTCAAACTGCTTCATCAGTTTTAAATCAATTCTCATGAAATTTGGCACACACATTGGTATTAAAGTAAAGATGTACAAGGCACTTTTTGTGATTGTTTCAGAAATTGTGTTGCCATGGTAACAACATATTATATGGCAAAATTTAGGTAAAAACCTTGCAATTTGAACTACTTCATCAGTTTCAAACCAATTTTCATGCATGATATGGCTCACACATTGGCCTTGAGATAAAGATGTGCAAGAACTTTTTTTTTTTCATTTGTCAGAGAGTGCATTGCCTTGATAACCACATATAGCCAGAAATGCAGGGAAAACTCATCAATTGTGGATCAATCTACTTCTCAGTTTTCAGCTTGTGCTCAGAAAAGTTTACACAAATATTCATTTTGGGTAAAGATTCACATTCAGTGTTCGTTCGTGGCATCAACGTGATTGATTGGTGGTGATTTTTTTACCTGATTGCTAAGAAAGCATGAATGCTTGTAAGCAAGCAACCAGAGGACCGACGGCTTAAGGTCCCCTCCGAAGGACCTGGTACTGAGGATTAATGCCTTACCAAAGGGCACTAGCACACCAAGTGGGAATCGAACCCGGGTCACTGGAATACGAGTCCCCCGCTCTACCGACTGAGCTATCGCGCCTCCTGTTACAGGGGAATCCAGCCTTGGTCATAAAATGTTGTGTGGAAAAGGAGAAAAATAAGAATGGTGAAAGTTTGAAAGCAATCGGACAAGCAAAATAAAGTTATGGCTGCTTTAAAATTAAGATCCCTAAGGCTACTAGTATGTAGATTTCAAATTGATAATGGGTAAGTAAATTATGACAAGGGGTGAGGCCGCAAGGACAACTTTCCCATTGGCCTTGTACTTTGATTTTTGGTTTTCTCCTAAATTTCATTGGGGCCGTAATATAAACCTGTTAGTATAATGCTTTATGTCCTCATGAAAGAAAGATACAATTTGAAGTAAAACTTTTGAAAAAGACATTTTAGTCAATTAATTATTTCTGTACATGGAAGAGTGGTCCTTCCCTTACATCATTCTGACATCACATGTGCGGCCAATTTGAAGTCTTCATGGGTATATAGTGATTACCAATGATTACAACTTTTATATATTCACAACTTTCTTATGGTTTGTCCGATATTGTTCAAACTTTGACCTATTGTCTGATTTTTTCTTTTCCTCATAAAAACAAGTGTTTATTTGGTTTGGATTCCCCTTTAACATCATAAAATAGCGCAGGGTATTCATGGTATTAATCACCTTCAATAATATTTATAGGTTTTTTTTTTTGGGGGGGGCGGAGGAGGTCCTTAAAAACTGACAACATAAAAATATAGAAGGTTAAAGGACATGGCCATTAGGAACATAAACACTCTTAAAGAAAGCACCCCTTCCATTTTTTTTTTTTTTTTTTTTTTTTGGGGGGGGGGGGGCCTTTAGAAAATTGCCACATAAAGAGTAAAAGGAAATAATTACAACTAGGAACTGACCCCCCCCCCCAAAAAAAAAAAAAAAAAAAAAAAAGGGGGGAAGAAAAATCCTTTACACTTCAGCGTATTAATCTAAAGCCTAAAACATTCTGGTTTGATAAAAGATCATTTCCGGTGCCCAATTAATCAACGTTTTATTTATCTCCTTCTACTCAGTCTTTGTTCATTTCAGTGTTCACTCTGACTTTCTTACATCACTTTTTGCACTTTTTGCACTTTAGAGCTTTACCATACCTTCTTGTTTTGTTTCCTCCCCCCCCCCCTCTTTTTCTCCCTCTCTAATTACATTTTTTTTTGCTATTTTAATTCATTATTATCTAGCAACAATTATTCCATTTTGAATGCTTACACCTACACTGAAATATAATACCATGACATTTATTCTTTTCTTCATAATCTTCTAAACTCTATTTTGGCTACACTCTGTCCTAAATAATACTATTAGCTATATTTAATGTCTAGTTTAAAGAATTTAAGAAATGGCTGTCATGATATATTTCGGTAAAGGTGCATCAAATTCATACTTCATAGTTGCAGCATTCAGAATGGAATAACTGTTGCTTGAAAAAAAATGGATTTAGTTGTTTTCCGAAAATCCTCTGTGAAAATTTTAGTTATATCACTGAGTTTTCCCATTCCTGCAGTTACCACCATCTGAAAGGGATATGACTAGAATATATGTAGAAAAATAGAAGTCATCATTTGCTCAATGAACAGTGAATACGTTCGTCCTTACTCCAATGCAAAATTATTTGCATTTTTTGTAAGAGTCAGATCTTGCATCCAACAATTTTGCTACTGAAACATAATATTCATTTTTTGACAATTATACTGAAAAAATTAAATGAAATAAAATTGAAGGCAAAAAATTATTGAGCACATATGCATATTTTTGATATGGTATGCTATTGAGTCATGGATTTGCAAGTGAATTTCTAAAACAAGTGCAGAGATTTGTGTATATATATATATATATTTCTATAATTAGTTGCATGATTAAAGGTTCACTTTATAATATGTCAGAAAAAATATACTTGGAGAGAAGAGAGGGTAAAAAAAGGAGAGAGGAAACATAAGATGGTATGGTGAAGCTCAAAATCAAGAGTGATGTGATATAGTTAAAAAGAAAGAGTAGGAATGGAATATGAATAAAAGACTGAATATGAGAATATAAATAAACAATGATTAATTGGCTACTGTAAACAATTTTTTACCAAAGCAGAATGCATTAAACATCAAATGAATGGTCTGAACTCTGAAGTGCAAATGAATCTTCTTACCTTTTAATGGGGGGGGGGGGGCATTTTTCTGCTAAAAAAATATATCAGCCCCATTTGTTTGCGGGGGGGGGGTTAAGTTCTTAGTCATAATCCTTTAACTTTTACTTTTATGAGGTCATTTTCTAAAGACCCCCCCCCCCAAAAAAAAAGGGAGTAATGTCTCGCTTTTAAATACAAAGACCCCTGAGGGGCAAAGGCGTAGACTAGTTGAGCATAGGGAGATAGAAGTGGTATGGGGAGGGGTGCACATCTTGGGAAGGTGGAACTAAGGTTTGGAAAATCAGCCGTTGAAAGTAGAAGGGGTACACATTTTGTTTTGCTTGCCAGTGCTGGAACTCCTTTGCCACAGCGGAAGGTTTCACATTCACCCAGTGTACCCCCAGCCTATGCCCTTGAGGGGATGCTTATTTCAAGAGTGTTAATGGACACCGCCTTTAACCTTTATTTTGAGGTCAGATTTTAAGGACCAATCCCGCTCCTCCCCCAAAACCTAGAAATATTACTGAAAGTGATTAATACCCCCACACTCATATATTTTAATGCAGTTTAGAATTTAATATGAATCTTTACCCAAAGATGAATATTTCTTCCAACTTTTATGAGCACTGACTAAAAAAAGGGGAAGTTGTTTGATCCACAATGAGTTTTCCTGCATTTCTGGCTATCATATGTGGTTACCATGGCAATATACTCTGACAAATGCACACATAAAATGGTTCTTGCACATCTTTACCTCAAAGCAAATGTATGAGCCAAATTTCATGAGAAATGGTTCAAAACTGATGAAGTTGTTCAAATTGCAAGGTTTTTACCTAAATTTTGCCATATAATATGTTGTTACCATGGCAACACAATTTATGAAACACATACAAAAAGTGCCTTGTACATCTTTACTCTAATACCAATGTGTGTGTCAAATTTCATGAGGATTGATTTAAAACTGATGAAGCAGTTTGAATTGTAATTTTTCCCCCAATTTTCACCAAATAATATGTTGTTACCATGGTAACAAGATTTTTGAAAGACACACAAAATGTGTCTTAGACATCTTCACCTCAAGACCAATGTGTGTGCCAAATTTCATGAGAATCGGATGAAAACAGAGGAAGTAGTTCTAACTGCAAGATTTGCAACCTTATTTTGCCATAATACACTGTTACCATGGCAACACAATTTCCAACACATGCAAAAAAATGTGTCTTGCACATCTTTACCCCAAGACCAAAATATGTACATACACACCAACATTCAACCCCCTCCATCACCACCCTTCGGCTTGTTTAGCATCTGCATTCAGATATTTAGTGCATTGAGATGTGAGGACAAACAGAATATCTGTTCAAAAAGGGTCTGAATTCAAGAACTAAACCAATGCAAAATAATGCACTGCTATTGAGTTTTGCACTAGCGCTAGTCTATATATCAGACCAATCTAAACTCATAAATTCTGACATTTTCACCCATTTTTTCACTGTTCCTGCAGCCAGATTTTTTGGAGCATACCCCATTTTTAATTCTCATACATAAACAAAGGTCTGGAGAAAAAATCATGCTTTTGTCCACCGTGTCCACATAATTCCGCTAACAGACCAGACTATTATGAATGAATTGACTTGTAAACTTATTGATTTTAAAGGGGAAGAGAATATTATTTAAAACAAGTAACGAAATAAATTTACTCCAACGATTTTATTTAAAACAAAAAATCTAACGAAATAAATTTACTTCAACGATTTTGACTAAACTTATTCAGAAGTAGAATTTTCCTTTCCGCTCTCCTTCAGACACTGACCCCCCCCCCCCCCCCCCCCCCCATCGGACGAATTGATAACATGCACGCGCGACCAAAGAAACGAGTAAAAAAGTTTCAAGATTGGGCACGTTACGTTCGTAACGTAATAAGGGTATCAAAAACACTAAAATACTTTTTAAAAAGGTATATATTTATTTCGCTAGGAAAGCTATACGTGTTTACGGTCAAATTTGCAAGGGTAAAAAAAAGACAAAAACGCACTTTTTTTCCCCAACACTTCGTGTTTAGAGTCCAATTTGAGCGAGGTGTGGAGGTGGGACGGTACTAAACCACGGGCGTCAACAATAATCCCCCACTTTTTTTTAAATCATCAAATGATTAATACTACTGAAGGCGGTCAGAGTGCTTAAATTTGGCAAATATTGCATTCCAAAAATGCAAAATTTCTCGCGCGGTCGCTCCGCTCACTCGCTCAATCTAATCTTAAGGGTACGGCTTTGTTTCCAATACTTTTTAAGGGCAGGGTTACACACGCCAATACTTGTTTTTGGTCTACCATATTTCCCCCAGTAAACGTGTAGGCCGTTAATCTTACATAATTATGGAAAAACTAACGGATAGTGGCGTAACAGGCGGGGGGGGGCAGGGGGGCAAGCTGCTGCCCCCCCTGGCGGATTTCACCGGGAAAATAAAAGAAAAACGGGAAAAAGAAAAAAATGATGGAGAAAGAAAGGGAAAGGGGGAGAAAAGGGGAAAGGGGAAGGAGGAAAAGGAAAGGGAAAGGGAAAAGCGAAAAGAAAACGACGAAAAAAACATATTTTTTAATGGAAAAAGAAGGAAAGCGGGAAAATGTACGAAAGAAGAACATTTGAGAAAGTAAATCATTCCGAAATAGGCCTATGTAATGCAATAGCACGATGGGAAATAAATCAAAAGATAACAAATTGGCAAACAATAGCGGGAAACGAAGGTAGAATGGAATTAGTCAAAAGCTAAATTGGAAAACAAAGAAAAGGGACAAGAACAAAAATAACACAACCGGGCTGCCGATGATTGAAATTAAAGAGCGGTAAGAAAGATGGACATGCATACAACATTGTGCTACAAGCTTGCTAAATTTTATGTAAATAAGCTACCGGGGCTTTGCCCCAGATCCCACGCAATAGGGGCTCTTCATTTATAACCTTCAAATGGCTCTATAAAGCCCTATAATCACTGGCATACAGGCGGGGGGGGGGGGGGGGGTCTTGGTTCCACACCCAAGAGGAAATAGAGACAACGTATAATGAAATGAATGGAAACAATGAAATGTGTTATTTGTTGCATATAATGGGAAAATCTATCACATAATTAGAATTTAATTTCAATTGGCAATTTTTTTTTCAGCTCGCTTTGCACGCTGGCGACTTTTTACAAATTTCCCACATTGCTTTGTTTTGCCCCCTCAAAATATTTGGTTCATTACGCAACTGGGTTGAATAAATGTGTTATGTAAAAGTTATATTCTCTATATGCCCGCGATTTGATTAAAATAGCGGCAATCTGCAACGTTTAAATGGCTTTGATATCAAGAAGTTCCGTGGGCTCCGCCCCGGACCCCACCCGTACAGCACTGCGTATGGAAGGGTTGGGCCATGGCCCCCAAAAGTTTTACAAACAAAAGCAAAAAAAAGGAGGAAAGAAACGCAAAGGAAAAGTGTAGGATATGATTTTATTTACTGAATATAATGTCAAAAAATAGTTAGATTCTCATGAAAAGGTGATTTTTTTCTCGCTCGCTCGGGACTTATATATAGCAGCTTTTTAGCACATGTGCTATACTGTGCCCCTCGTATTTTTTTTAAAAACTCTTTATGCTACTGCCGCAAAAAATCCTTTTCACAGTGGTGTACAGACCACAAAAAGGGAATCTAAGGAGAGAAGATTGAAATATATTATTTTTTGGATATCATGTCAAAATATATCACAAAATTTGATTTTTGTATTAAAAAGGTCAAAATTTTTGCTCGCTCGCTTCGCTCGCTCGCTACTTTTTCTTAAAAGATAAAATTTTGCCCGATACGCAATATCTGGCCTTCTCAAAATAGTCGCCTCATTACACCATTACGCCTGTTCATACCATGATATGACCGGAAAATTTTTGGCTCTTGCCAGCCCCCCCCCCCCCCCCTGGCCACCGACCCCTGTTACGCCGCTGCTAAACGGACAGAACGTCCTCGCTGCATGCGCGCACCCTATAACACGCAGAATTTCCTTGCATCATACCCTTTTTTCACAAACAAAATGTGTGTCAAGGACAAGAATTGAGTCAGAGAGAGATTCCGTCCCCCTAAAGTGAACGTTAACAACTTCTTCTATCAAATGATCACAACTTTATTTACATCAATGGGGGGAAAATATAGCACTTTGTTCATTAAAATCACTCAAAACTATACAAAGTCAGGAATATTTGGGATAATGGGGTTGTGGGTTTAGGAACATTTTTATTGTACCCGGGCGGATTACATGGGCGGAAATCCCAGGGGGGACAGGGAGGACGCGTCCCCCCTACCATTTTGAAAAGGGGAGACATAATATCAAATGTCCCCCTACTATTTGTGGTCTTTTATTATGGAAAAAATACATAATTCAAAATCGAAATTATACACATGGGCATTTTCACGGTAACTGACGTTACAAGGCACACTTTTACACACTTTTCTTGTGTGTATGATTATCTCTAAAACAACAAATGTTGGGAGTTTTGCTTTAAAGCAAACCATATTTCGAAATATGTATAAACAAATAGCTTTTGTTAAGAACTTGGATAGGAAAAAGGCATACCGGCCCGACTATTCTTGAACTCGCATCTAGCCCTATATGCCAGCCAAAGAGTGATGACTTTGATGGCCATTGTCAATTTCATAACTAATAAAAATATCGAAAAAAGAAAATCACCTCTGGATACTTATAAGTAAATTTAGTGCATAGATAGTAGACGAGAATGTTCCATACCCCGTAAGAACATACCTTTGTTAAACCAATTCATTTTCCCTTTATTCCACATTTCCTTGGAATATAAGATATATTCATTGTTCGCGTACTCAGTAAGAAGAATAGTTTTCATGAGTTATGATGAATCATTCGCTATGAGTTTGAACTATATTTAATTCCCCAAATTTGTTTTTAAATACTCTATTAACGATACTTTTATATTCCATTTATACACGAAATTCCTGCCGTGGGATGGGTCATCATAGGCAGGCGCGGATGCAGGGGGGGGGGCACTGGAGGCACGGGCCCCCCCCCCCTTTGAGAAGCAAAATTTGTAATGTAAAAATGCCTTTAAAACAGAAGACCTTTTTTTTTTTGCTTGTCAAATTTTTTCGGGTATGAAATATCCTTAATTTGTGATTTTTGGGGCTTGTCAAAATTTTCCTCCGAAAAATTTGGCCCCCCCCCCTTTTGGAAAATCGTGGATCCGCCCCGGATCATAGGCAGATCAAGGGGGCGAAGCGGTGGCCCGCCCCCTATTGGGGGCACAAAATAGGAAGGTGAGGAGACAAATAAGAAGAAAAATAGGACGAGGAAGAAAATTTCAGCTCGCGCTTCGCGCCCTCATTAATTATTTAGATTCCTATCCTGTTCGTTTTTTAGGTGCTAGGTAAAAATGGCAGAGGTAACACTGGCAGAGGTAAAAATGGCAGAAGTAAAAATGGCAGAGGTAAAAATGGCAGAGGTAAAAATGGCAGAAGTAAAAATGGCAGAGGTAATAATGGCAGAGGTAAAAATGGCAGAGGTAAAACTGGCAGAGGTAAAAATGGCAGAAGTAAAAATGGCAGAGGTAATAATGGCAGAGGTAAAAATGGCAGAGGTAAAAATGGCAGAGGTAAAAATGGCAGAAGTAAAAATTGCAGAGGTAATAATGGCAGAGGTAAAAATGGCAGAGGTAAAAATGGCAGAGGTAAAAATGGCAGAGGTAATAATGGTAGAGGTAATAATGGCAGAGGTAAAAATGGCAGAGGTAAAAACGGCAGAGGTAAAAAGAGCAGAGGCATAAATGACAAGAGATAAAAATGGAAGATGTGATAATGGCAGGGGTAAAAGTGGCCGAGGTACACTATTAGAAAAAAAAACAGTAGATTCTACAGAAGAAAAATTAAAAAACAGGTTTTACAGAAAAAAACCCAAATAGTTTTGTAAATTATAATAACAGGATGATTTTCCACAATTTTTTACAATTTTACAGAACAGATGTTTAAAAAAGGGGAAAAAAGTTTTATTACAATAAATTTGTAAGGGTACACGCACAAAAAACAATTTTCTGTAATTTTACACAAATGCATGTAAGATTACACAGTGCAGTAAGATTACAGGTGTTCTCCAGACTCTGTTGCAGGAATTTTATATTTTTAAGTATAAAATTTCTAACAGTGTAAAAAACGGCGGAGTTGAAAACGGCAAAGGTAAAGATGGCAGAGGCAAAATGAAAGAGATATGGGGTGCTGGTTTGTTAAAACGCCGAGAAAAAAAGTTTTCACTCCAAAATGAAAGGGATTTCAGGGGCGGATCCAGCCTTCGCCAATAGGGGGGGGGGCCGGATTTTTTTTCAGCCATATTTTCCCCGATCGGCCGCTCGAAGATGATTTTTGTTTTTTTTTGAAGGGGTATTCCTAATAGTCACTTCTTAGCTTTATTCTTATGAATTAACATAAATATATAATATCATAATCCTTATTTATATAATGCGAGCGCGAAGCGCGAGCTAAATTTTTTTGGAAATCTTATGTATTTTTTCCTAAAATTCTAACATTCTGGGCAATGTTTTTTATCCTGAAAAAGATGTGGATGCAAATGAATAATTACTACGAACGTGAAGCGCGAGCAGAAACGAACTAATGGAAAGATATTGTTCAACACTGCTTGCAGTTATTCATCATGAAGATGTTACATATTTTAAATACCAAATAATGCGAGCTGAAATTTTTTGACATTTTTACCGAAGGAACGGAAATTCTAAGCACTTTTTGTAACTTAAACAGAATAGGTATATAACCAAACAATTAATGCGAGCGCGAAGGGCGAGCGGAAAATTTCGAGATTTAGACCTACGGAACAAGACACTATTCAGGTTTTGTAAATCATGAAAAGGATGAGTAAGTGAAGAACTTCCTAACATTAATAATGCGAGCGCAGAGCACGAGCAGAAAATTTTTATATACGTTTTGAACTGATCGAAAATGTACCTGTTAAGGACTGCTTGCACTTAGCCATGAAGACGTTATATATTTCAACAATCAAATAATGCGAGCGCGAAGCGCGAGCTGAAAATTTTTTACATTTCAACATAAAGAATGTAAAATTTTAATCAATTTTTGTAATCGTGAACAGGATAGGAATATAACTAAACAATTGATGCGAGAGCGAAGCGTGAGCGGAAAAAATCGAGATTTAGACCTAAAAAACGGGACACTATTCATGTTTTGTAAATCATGAAATGAATGAGTAATAGGGGATCTTCCTACATTAATAATGCGAGCACAAAGCGCGAGCAGAAAATTTGTGATATTGTGATCTGAAACTGAATAATGATATAGAGAACAAGTTGACTATCTGAATAAACATGTTTATTATTCATATTTAGACCTAGAATCCCGGGGGGGGGGGGGCAGTCAAATAATATTGCTGTACACACACGTGACCATGTAATTTCCAAACACCCCCTTAACGAGTTTTTGTCTGTGTGCAAAATAACCCCCTAAACAAGTTTTTTGCGGGCTTTATTTACACAATTTGGCCCCTAAATAAGTTGTCGCCAAAATATGACCTCGGGGAAAAAAACATACCCTAAACACGTTTGGATAGTCCTAAAAAAAAGCTTTGGGGAAAAAACATACCCTAAATACGTTTGACCCCGCGATTGACCATTGACCAGTCTTTCAAAACCACCCTTTTTCTTGAAAAATCGGTGTTTTTGATACCCTTAACGAGTCCACGCGCGGACCGCGTCCAAAACTGAAAAAACACCCCCTTTAAACGCGTTTTTTTGGTCACGCGTGTGTACAGCAATATGTTTACTGCCCCCCCCCCCCCCGAATCTAGGCATTCTAAATACAACTTTTATCATGGAAATGAAAACGAGCGTGAAGCGCGAGCTTAAACTATTTGATATTCCGATCTTAAAAAAGAATCAATTTTAGCTCTATATTTCAAGCACTTTGTGCTTGAAATATCTATTTGAAATATCTAATATTAAAAAATATTTTCAATTATTATTACTTTGAGTTTTAACATAGGACCGGGACATCCTTAGGTCATGCATATGAAAATGAGGACTATCTTCCTATTCCTCTTGCTATGTGCAAGATGAAACCAAAGGGAAAATTTAATTATTAAATCATTATCTTATTCATTAATGCCTAATGACATGAATGAGGGCGCGGAATCTGATGATATTATGGCCTGAAAATTGGACATTTCAAGCAGATTTGTAATTATAAATAGGATGCATTAAGTTAATATATTTTAACCATTAATGCGAGCGCGAATCGCGAGCCAAATATTTCTAAAAACTGTCATGAAAATGGGATTTTAAGTAGTTTGTTGTATAATCAATATTGAGACATACATAACTCGCCAATCAAAATGCGAGCGTGCAGCGCTAGCTAATACGTTTTGACAATCAGACCTGAAAAGGGAGATTTTGAAAACTTTATGGAATACACGAAAATGATAGGTACCTGATAAAAGATTGGGCGCGCAGCATGAGCAGAAAATGTTAATATTTAGACCATAAAACTGACATTTTTTACTGAGCACTTTTTAAAAACAATTTGTAAATCACACAAAGTAATGAAAGTTCGATTTCCGAGGTGAAATATGTTTTGTATATTGACTTCCAAACTTGATATTTAAAGTCCATATTGAACAAGATATGAAAATCACCTAACAGGCAATGCGAGCGCGAAGCGCGAGCGAAAATTTTATACAGTGACATGAAAGATTATCTTTATTTTCCAAGTCTTCCCCTCATTTTATTCACTCGTCTTCCTCCTCTTCTTTTTTTCTCCTCTTTTCCCCCTCCTTTTTCTTCCTTTTTTTTCTTTTTTTTTGCTCCGCCAATAGAAGGGCCCGGGCCCCTCGGGGCCCCCCTGGATCCGCCTATGGGATTTAGTTAAGGGGGGAAATGTCTCAAAAAATTATTTCAAATAAATGGAGTTCTTTTAGGTCAGAAAAAGAATGACAACAAAAATAATGACAATTAGGTAATAAACAATGTTTTTTCTTCTGTTTGAAAAATAACAGAGATTTGTATCAAATCTCTACATTTTAGTCTACCAACCTAAACCAAGAGGGTGCTGCTTATGGTGTACAAAATACCCAACAGCACTTCCACTTCCACTTCCAAGGGTTATGACCATCAAGCCGTTTATATCATATTGGATGCAGTGGTAAAGGTTCAGGGCCTTCTTTTATGCAAAGAATCTGAACCAGACGGTCCCCCTCGATCGACCCCAAATTGGTTTACCAGTCAAAACAAGATTATTATTGATTTTCATAATCAGTTACATATTCAGTGCCAAGCCTGGGAACGCATGCTTATTGTCATTCAAATATTCAAAAAGAATAGTACAGACTACATTACAAATAACTACATAATATTTAACCACAATCATTCGTGACAATTTCAACGTCTAATCTTTCCCCTCTATGTTCTCTATGTTTTTCCCCGCCCTCTAACCCTCTCTGTCTCTCCACCTCTCTTATGTCTACTCTTCCTCCTTTTTGTATCGGTAAACCTGGCAAAACTTTAGATATAAAAAAAAAACAGCCAGACAAAAAGGAATGTTATAAAATGATGAATGAGAATAGTGCAGTTCCATTTTGCTCCTGATAAATTGAATGAAAAAATATCTGTTGTTTGATTTCTTTTTAAAAAGAGTTCACGGTACACCTCCAACGAATTCGTAAATAGCATTGTTAGGCCGATGAAGACAATGATATGATGAAATGCCTAACCGTGACATGCACTTCTAATTTAATCTATATACATGCGGGGGCTTTTTGACAATTCATTGCATGGGGGTTTAAGACTGGCCACATTTTACTTAGAGCAGTCATTTTTACCTCTCCCATTATAACCCGTGCCATTTTTACCTCTGCCATTTTTACCTCTGCCATTTTACCGCTGCCATTTTTACCTTTGCCATTATTACCTCTGCCATTTTTACCTCTGCCATTTTTACCTTTGCCATTTTTACTTCTGCCATTTTTACCTCTGCCATTTTTACCTTTGCCATTTTTACCTCTGCCATTTTTACCTCTGCCATTTTTACCTCTGCCATTATTACCTCTGCCATTATTACCTCTGCCATTTTTACCTCTGCCATTTTTACCTCTGCCATTTTTACCTCTGCCATTTTTACCTCTGCCATTTTTACTTCTGCCAATTTAACCTCTGCCATTTTTACACCGAGCCGTTTTTTAAGACCTAAGAATGTCTAGTATTGATTGGAAAATCAAAAACTTTCACCTCGCGCTTCGCGCCCTCATTAATTGTTTAGAATCCTATCCTGTCCTTATTTAAGTACTAAGAATGTTTAGTATTTCAGCTCGCGCTTCGCGCTCCCAGTAATTGATTAGAGTCCTATCATGTTCATATTTTTTTTAAGGTGCTATGAAAGTCCAGTTTTTAGGTTGGAAAATAAAAAAAAACTTTCAGCTCGCGCTTCGCGCTTCCATTCAATGTTTAGATTCCTATTCCGTTCATTATCAAGTGCTAAGGATGCCCAATTTTAGGTTGGAAAATCAAAAACTTTCAGCTCGCGCTTCACGCTCGCATTAATTGTTCAGATTAATATCATGTTCATATTCTTTTGAAAGTGCTATGAATGTCCAGTATTTAGGTTTGAAAATAAAAAAATTTCAGTTCGCGCTCGCAGCTATTATTTAGTTAAATTCCTATTCTGTTCATGATTCGAAAAAGTATTACGAATGTCCCAGTCTTTAGGTAATTCCTATCCTGTTCATGATTTGAAAAAGTGTCACGAATGTCTAGTTTTTAGGTTGGAAATTCAAAAACTTTCAGCTCGCGCTTCGCGCTCGCATTAATGGTTTAGATAGGTTCAAATCTAGTTCATGATCTCAAAAAATGTTCAGAATGTTCAATTTCTGAAATATCAACATACTTGGGCTAGCGCCTCGCGCTCGCATTATTTATTGAGGCCCGTCATCTTTAGTTAAGAATACCTCCCCTCTTCGAAATATGTACTGTATATATATATATATATATATATATATATATATATATATATATATATATATATATATATATATATATATATGTGTGTATGTATGTATGTATATACATATATATATATGTATATATATATATATGTGTGTGTGTGTGTGTGTGTATGTGTCCCCCCCCCCCCCCTACCTTCAAGGAGAGATTTCCGCCCATTGTGGATTATATCCGTCGTCAAATCGACAGGTGATGGTATCGAGAATTTCCGTTGGGATTATAATTAAGGGTACATTGTAAGGCAAATACTCGTGAAAGAACCATGGGGATTGGTTAAAGGAGAATGAAACCTTTGGAACAAGATAGCTTGTGTGAAAACAGAAAAATCAAAGAAACAGATCAACAAAAGTTTGAGAAAAATCGGACAAATAATGAGAAAGTTATGAGCATTTGAATATTGCGATCACTATAATGCTATGGAGATCCTCAAATTGGCAATGCGACAAAGATGTGTGATGTCCACTGAACTAGAAATACGTCACGTGTGAACAACTCTCCCCATTACTTTAGTATATATTTCATTTAAAAATTGCCTGTTTTATCACATCTATCAGTAGATCATGGAGCTATAGCTCTATGAGTAGATCATGTGTTCTTTCTATAGGAGGGCATGTAATACAGATTTTTAAAGAATACATCATGGATAAAGAGTTTGTATCACCATAAGAAAAAGCAAAAAGAGACATTTTGAGGGTATTTTATAGTCCATCAAAGGGAAAGTTGTTCACATGTGACATCACACATCCTTGTCGCATTGCCAATCATAGGCGGATCCAGCTTTTGGCGAAAGGGGGGGGGGGCGCACTGCCGAGCGGCGCACATATTTTTGCACTTCACCGGCGCCATAAAAGTAAATGTTGAAAAAGGGGTAAAGTCTGACCCTGTCAAATGCTCTTTTCAAAATGTAGGATTTCCAGTCACGCCATTTTGCATGACCACACGCAGATAATATTTCCGGGGGGGGGGGGGACAAGACTCGAACATATTTTTGAAAAAAAAATAAAAACGATAGAGTAAACGGACCGAGCTGCTCAATGGGGCGATTTTTTTTTTACAAGTGTAATAAAAGTATTTGGTGCACATCTCACATTTGCACATTTTTCATAGTTTTCATGAAATGTTAAGGAAAAAAATGTGTTTTCACAACAGCTGATCGGGAATTTGCCCCCCCCCCCCCCCTTCCCCCTTGCTGCGTACGACCATTCCCTGAAGTCCACTTATACATATCTCATTATGACAGAAAATATACATCAATTTAAACATATAATCTTTCTAAAACATATATAGAGAGAGATTGAAAAACTTATTAAAGAAAGAAACAAGCAAAAAGTAACACAAATTATGCATGTTATGTGCGATTTCAAAATCTCGTGTACTAACCCTTTTATTGCGATGAGGCCAATACTTTTGTATATTAATTGAGATACAAGTTCTTTTTACTATTTATATACACACAGGGGTGTCGATCCTTTTTTAAGATTGGGGGGCAAAATCATGAATCAACTTTCCAAAGGCACTCGATCACACAAAACAAACAAACTCACACACACAAACACGCACACACACATATACATATTATATATATATATATATATATCTTTATTTATATGACTCATGAGATAGAGACACATATCTCACCAACAAATTAATGCGAGCGCGAAGCGCGAGCTGAAATTTTTTAGTATACTGACCTGAAAACAGGAAAAAGGTGCCTGTTTAGGACTGTTTGTAGTAACTCATGAGGAGGATACATATCTCACTACACAGATAATGCGAGTGCCGAGGGCGAGCTGAAATTTCTTTATATTCTGACCAGAAAGATTGATAATCTAAGCATTTTTGGTACCAATGATTAAGATTGGTATCTTAAAAAAACAATAGATGCGAGCGCGAAGCGCGAGCTTAAAATTTTGATATTTCGATCTGAAAAAATGACAGTTTAATGGACGTTTTTAATAGAGAACAAGATTATATCCAACAAAATATTATTGCAAATCGAAGCGGGAGTTCTTTTAAGGTTTAGAACTGAAAACGGGACATTCTATTCACCTATTTAATCATGAAAAGTATGGGGTTTTGCTACAGAAATGATGCGAGCGCGAAGCGCGAGCTGAAAATGTTTATATTCCAATCTGAAAAGCGGACAATTCGAGCACGATTTTAAATAAAAAACGAGTTGTGTAGCTCAATCTCGCTTGCTGATTTCTCTGTAACATTACCGTCTTATTTTATTTTTGCACATGCGGAATTATTGGGGGGGGGGCAAAACGATATGTTTGCCCACCCAATGTTTTCATTGGTGGGGCGATCGCCCCCTGCCCCCCCCCCCGGATCGACGCCTCTGTATATACAATGATACTACATCATGAATCATTCAGAATACATCACCAATCCAGGTTTATATATCATCATTCAATTTTCATGTACATGATGTATAGGCCTATACACAGAATTTGGTATATACAGTGCGTCCCAGAAAAAACGAAACCGAGATTTAGCGATGATTTATCATAACGTAATCACTAATATAATAGACAAATGACCTACCATTGTAAAGCTTAGAATCTCCTCTTTCATCTGAAATCACTTAGATTATTCCTTATTCACGCATGAGTGAGCAAAAACAATTTGAAGAAAGGATACCAAAAACTCATTCGGCGGGGGGTATCTGAATTTTAAACAGAAAATCACATGCCTAAAAAGTTCAATATCTGCTCTTTAATTTCTTTCTTTGTTCTTATTCTTTGATTTTTCTCTTTCGACACAAGCCTACTTGTTCCAAAGGTTTCATTCCCAAATATGACACTTTTGTCATCAATTCAGGGGAGATCCAAAGAGCAAACTCACACGCGACGTGCATTCAACATAATATGGCTGGTCAGAGCTTTTGTGTACGTCCGTGTGTTGTTCGAGTCACAGCGGTTTTTCTGCTCTTTCCATTGCTGTGCTGAACATTGCATGAGGAATATACAAATATATATACATTTTCAATTCGAACTAGATATAAATATATCAGATACCATTATGTTTGCCAAGACAAATCAATTCTGAAAGTTGGATATATCTCTGAATATTGCGACGGGTCCATTATGTATATCACTGCATAGGTACATGTAAGTCTGAAAACTAAGTTTTGTTTATACCTTTCACTTTATAATAATGGTCAAAACAACGATAATTCATGAAATCGACAAAAAATATTGCGAATCAACGCTGAAACATTATTTGTATATACATTTTATCCCTCTGTAATGCTATTACCCCCATAAAGCCGCTATGGAACATTCTGCACCATGAGTCATACGATGATCGCGAGGTCTACAGACTACGTAGTCTGCTATGTTTTTATATGTCCAGTACACTGCATGTATGCAAGTTTTCGATATGGAGGCAGCCCCTCAATTAAAAAAAAAATAATATAGAAAATAAACAGATCTGCGGCCTCCTTACCCGTATCCGGCATAATTTAGTAACCAAATATAGAAAGATGTAGCCTACCTGACCAGACTGAGTAGCGTAATATGAAATTGTTAGTTTGATAGGCCACTCATCGAACAATGCAACCAATCGATTCTTCCTAAAAATGATTTGATGTTATTGAACAATAATTAAGTCATAGACTGGAGGCTCACTAAGAAAACACTTGATATTCTGTAACAGACCCCCAATATTGTTAACAAACGTTAATTTGCACGGTTTGGACTCAAAAGGCGTAGGCCTATAATCTGCACGACGAAATTAGCAACCCTATATTTTTTTTTTTTCAAAAAGACGTCGACATCTGCCAAGTCGTCAACTCCTGGGTACCGGCCAGTGGGCCCTTTTCGACAAAGGCTTATAGCACTGGCGTAAATCCGTGTTGATGGGTGGGGGGATGACTGAAATATTTTGGCATTTTTTTGCAATCATGTTTTTAGATATGCAAGGAATTGTCATTGATATGTCCACAGTGGCGTACCGTGGGTCACGGCATTGGGGAGGGGGGCACCAGCAACATTTTTGAAGCACTAAGTGAGTGCGCTAGTGAGCGCGCGAAGCGCGCTAAGTTGCCAGTTATACTGACCTAATAGAGACATTTTAAGGACAATGTCATTAAACGGATATGTATCTCACTGATCAAATAATGCGAGCGCGAAGCGCGAGCTGAAATTTTTTTATATTCACACCTAAAAAGGGACAATATAATCAAATTTGTGTAATCATGATAGGTACCTGTCTCGCTAAACAATGCGAGCGCGAAGCGCGAGCTGAAAACTTAGATAATTCAGACCTGAAGTGGGGCATTCTAAGGTTTCTTTGTAGGAATTAACTAGGACCATACGTATTTCATTAACCAAATGATGCGAGCCCAAAGCGCGAGCTGAAATTTTTTGATATTCAGATCAGAAGAAGGGACATTTTAAGGACTGATTTTAGGAATTCATGAAGAGCAGACATATCTCACCAATCCACTAATGCGAACGTAATCACGGACAGGAAATGTTTCATATATACGAAATGGGGCAATCACTTTTGAGTCATGAAAAAGAAGCATATGTCACTACATAAAACAATGATAACTCAAGTGCTAGGAAATATATTTGGTTTATATTGACTTGAAAACGGGATGTTTTAGTACAACAGGATTATATATCTCGTTAAACAGACAATGCGAGCACCAGGAACAATAAAAAAAGACGTAGGCCCTGGGCAAATTATGTTTCATAATGTTGTAATGTAACATAACATAATTATAATATAATATAACATTATAATGAATAATATTTTCTTCTTTCCCACTACGTTTCTCTTCCTTTCTCCCTTTTTTCTCCTTTCCCCCTTTCCCCGGTTTTTTGTCAGCCGATGGGGGGGGGGGGGGGGTGTGCCCCCCATGCCCCCCGTAGTTACGCCACTGTATGTCCATATGGCAAATACCCCTCCAATATTATTATCTTTTTTTACCCCATGATGGTTTAATGGTTTTATTAGAGATTACATTCAAAATTTTTTGACATTCCATCTTAATCCCTTCCCAAAGACCCCAACATTGATGAATTGGAAGAAAAAGGGGGTTTCTCTTTAATGTTATTATAAGGACATAAGTATTTCGTTTGGAAATGGTGAAATGGCTCTTTATTTGCATTTTATGATTCAATAATATTGTTTTATTTGTTAAGCGGTATTTTAGGAAGAATTTTCACCAATAAAACAATTATCTCTTGTGATTTTTTTTTTCATTTCTTTCGTAAAAAGTGGGGGGAGGGATGTTTGTACAGGCCATCCCCCCCTCCTCGAAAAGTGGGGGATATATCCCCCCACCCCCCCCCGGGATTTACGCCAGTGGCTTATAGAGTGCCCCCGGCCCCTCCTCCATATAGCCCCTCTACCCGCAACATAGATTGCTTCACTTTGTCTTGTCTTGCCTTGCCTTGGGATTAACTTGGAAGCAGTGGAATATTGAGCCAAAAATTGGGAAAATTAAGTTACGAAAAAACTTTTTTTTTTTAATTTGAGGACACGTTCAACATCACCTAATGAGGGAGCTGAGAGACCGATGATAAGAGTACATTGTTGAATACGAATAACTGTTAAGGAGAGTAAGTTTAATTTTCATCGAGAGAAACAGCAGCGTAACACGATTTTACCAGGGGGCCCGCTGGGGGGGGGGGGGGGGTGGCACTCGGATTTTGTAAGAGTGTGCGACCCCAAAATCTGAAACGTTACCCTGAAGTATTTAAGTTACTAGGAAATAGGAGGCTTATAAGAATTAAATCAAAAAGTTTATAATTTTTTGCCGACTTGCTTTACTTCCTCGCAATTTTTTTAAAAGAAATATTCAGCCACATGCCATTTTCGACCCCCTCAAAATGTTTGGCTCATTACGTTTCTGGGTATAAGGGCCACGCGTACCCATACTGCCACACCCCATGGGGGGGCTCCAATTTTTGTTTTATTTAAACAAAAATATATGTTTAATTTTGAGTATAACAACATTTTTCTGCAACGAGACGCTGTCATGTCAACAGTAAGAAATAAAGGTTCAAGTTTGCACCAATAATGTAACTTCGACAACACCCTTTGAGGTGTAATCTGACACCCTAGTTGGGGGTGCAAAATGAACCTTGTTTGTTTACGGTATTGATCGTTTGTGCCATAAAGGGAGAGGGGTGTGAGACTATAGTGATGCGACGGGATATGTTTTGATGGGGGCATATTCTTTCTTGATTTAATTACATCAGTGAATTATGGATGTATATACTTGCACGGCAAGGAGCTCTCTCTCTCTCTTTTTTTACTATTCACCCTTCTCATTCGACCCCCTCTCTCTCTCTATCTATCTATCTATCTATTTATCTATCTATCTCTCTTTCTCTATATCCCCTCTCTCTAGTATCTTCCCTATGAATGACCAGTCAAAATTGCATAACTTGATAACTTATAACACTAATTTGTAGAGGTGTTGTGGCTCAGTGGATAAGTCTCCGGAATTTTAACCACAAGTTCCGGGGTTCAAAACCACCGCAGCACTATCGTCCTTTGGCAAGGCGTTTACTGTATCTACATTTGCCACCCAGGTGTAGTAAATGGGTACCCGGTAAAGGGAGGAATTCCTTGAATCCTCAAGCGATCGGTCAGGATAGCCGTGCTAAAGCCGGTGTAATAGCATCAGCGTTTAGAAACATTCGTATTTAGCGCTATATAAATGTTGCATATTGATTTGAGTCTTGAAAGGAATCGAGAGCAAAATGAACTCCGAGGGCCAGGAAGGGGTGGGGAAGTGCACTATCCATGGTGAACACCACGCTCATGCATGGACTTTTAAAATGGACCCTAGAAGCAACTAATCAGTGGCGTAATGAGCCAACAATTTTGAGGGGGCTCGATATGGCGTATCGCGTCAAATCAATAAGAAGTTGCGAGCGAGTGAAGGGATCAAGCAAAAATTTCGACATTTATTGTGATAGATTTTTTTTTTAAACAGTATTTCACCCTTATCCCTTTCCTTTTCTTTTTTTTCATCTGTACGCCCATGCAAGTAATCATATTTTGATATCAAAAACACTAATGCAAAATTATTTCGTCATATTTTCCACGCCATTGTATCATATATTTTAGTGATTAGCGAAATATAGGCCTCCATTCACCCTTTACAACCTGTTGAAAAGTGAATACCCTTTAATTGCAATTTGTTATCCCCCGCCAGTTATTAACTACAAATTTGTCGTGCATTGTGCCCACTTTGGGGGGGGGGGGGTTGGGATTTTTTCGGAATCATCACGTCTAGCTTGTTATTGACAAAAACGTTATTTTATTATTATGGGATTTCGACAAGTTTACATACAGTCTAACTCGGAAATTAGAGCAAAGATTTAAATCCCTTCAAATAATCTTCCCCAAAATAAAGACAGTTCACTCTTTTCAAATATTCTTTCTCACGGAGAGTTTTTAATAAGTGAGAACTAGACATGAACATGAATTTCCTCCGTCAAAGCATGGAGCTATTGGCTAAGAGTACTTCTAAATTCAGATAAGATGGTGTAATTTATGAATGATATTATATAGGCCTACGTGCGCCGTCAGTGGCTACTATTTTCTGTTTCATCTTTCGTATAAATGTATTTACTATTCGTTTATGAAAATAAAAACTCTTAATACAACAAATACATAAATGAATAAAAAATGAAATAAAAAAATGGGTGCAGATAATCAGTTCCTTCGAAAAGTGATCAGTGAGGAATTTCTTTCTCGTTTCATCAAAATTAGCTAGATAAGTCTTTTTTTTTTTGTCTTGTGGTTACTTAATTCCTGCACCCAACATTCTCCACTTTCTGCGGCCACCACATGCGACAGCCATACTGACAGAACCGAAACCGACTCCAAACCGAGTGCCATTATATAGTGTAAATCTAATGTATTTGGTCTGTCTGGATTCGGTTTTGCAGGTGTGACTGCATGAGGCATTGATGGGATCCAGAGGTTTGAACTAGTGTGATATCAATAAAATTTCTTGAAGCATAGATGAGACTTTTCAATTTCTTGAAGGTGGTTTCAGATGAGGTCTATTTGGGTAGATACGACGGTTTTGTGATGACTTCGTTCAATACCCAGATGACCCCGTTGGCGACCGACTGGTCGGCTAAGACAACTTCCGCTCCGTTCACGTTAAGGAAGACTGGCAATGCTGTGAACAAAAAGAAAAAGTATAAAGAAATATTTGTTTTAGCGTTGAAAAAGAGAGATGATGCACAATATTGATTTTTGCCATGATTTGCAATGAAAAGTTGTTAGTTTTGATAATGTTTTGGGGCAACTCTCCGTGCTCCTAAAGCCCTTCCTGCTGCGTATCATGGTCATGCGTCCCTACATAGGTCAAGCGGCTCACTATATAGAAAGACACAATATCCCATTTTATGATTCGGCTGGGAAATATTTGAGTAATATACAAATAAAATGACCAACCATTTCATTTCATTTAAGCACGGGGCCTACGTCAGCCAGTAGACTGTTCTTCTGCAGCACCGTGCAGATTAAGTATACAATTCAAAATAACATGTCAAATATAAAACAACATTCAACATGATGGCAAATGATATACATACAAACTAAAACAAATTTATATAACATAAAACAAAATAGATACTATAATCACAAATAACGTTTATAATATACTAAACATTAAAAAAACTACAAATTAAAATGACATAGAGGGTTAAGAAACTAAGAAATAAATAATAGAGGTACAAATAACTATAAATAACTAAATGAAAAAAAAAACAGTTTGGAGGGGGTATAGTCATGAATGGCTTGTGATTTGTCAAGCATGTATTTATCAAGATTACGTTTGAAATTCTGGTAACTCGCCGTTAAGGTGTTATCTTGCTTCAATATGGCTAAAACTCTTCTTTTTCGGAAATTTCGGTAATATCAAAATGTTGAATGGTTTCTCACGTCGTAATTAAAATGCGTTAGTTCAAATGAATTTAGCAAATAATCTCGGCAATTTGGAATAACAATTTTATACACCATGCGAAGAGTGTGTTTATATCTTCTAATATCTAAGGTATCTAATATCTAACCTTTAACTGTTGAAATTGCGAATAAATAGATTACTTTCGAAACTGATAATTCGGAGTGCTCTATTTTGTAGAAATTGCAGCTTCTTTTCAGATTTTTTCTTCATGTCTCTCCACACGACGTCACAATAATCTAATTTACTTTGTTATATTGTTTTGTTAAACATCTATTGCTACATCTTGAGGTATATAATCTCTTGTTCTTTAAAAAAGTATAGTTTTGTAATAAAATCTGTTCTAAAAATAATATGTATACATGTTCATCCCAATAAAGATTATTGTCTATGATTAGACCGAGATACTTAAACCACAATGCCTGGTAAAGTCAAATATGTAAATGAATAATAAAATCATATTTTAGTCAAGTAATGCTCCTCTAGAATACACAGTAGCATAAAAATAGGATGGGCTAGGTCATACTTGGTTAGGTTGCTTGACAGGAATGGGGGGGGGGGGCGATATGGGTATATAAACCCACAATTTTAAGACTCATTTGTACTTACGTGTAACAGTCCTTAAATTCTCCGGTGTCATTGGGTTAAACAGCACATTCTTCCCTTCTAGGGTGGGGATTACAGTTCCGGGCCTCATGACCGTAGAGTACCAGGCACCTGGAGCCACGTGATAGGTCAGGAGCTCTGTTAGTGCGGTCTTATTTGCCATCAAAGCCGTAACGTTTTCATAAGGAATCTTCATCCAGGCATTGTTACAAGGGGCGAAGATGGTGAATGGGCCTTCACCTGGAAAAGAAATATATATATATTATAAGTATGATGAACAATGTTTTTTTTTTTTACATTCTTGCCCCCTCCTCTGCATTCTCTGCCTGTGTAAAACGTATCCAGCAAACAGATTCGAAACAGAATGATCCATAACCGCTTCAACATGTCCGACAATTACTAATATATTTTTGAGGGAGAGAGGGAAGGGGGTGCTCATGCTCGCAGTGTATTGATATGAGTGTATGGGGTACTTTGTGGACTAGTAGTTTCGACTCTTGTCTTCCAATCGGAGGGATAGCGGTTCAAATTCAAGCCATGGCGTGTTAAGTTCAGTAAGAAGTTTACCCACATTGTGCGGCACTCAACCTAGGTGAGCATGGTGAGGTGAATGGGTTACCGGCAGGATAATTCCATGAATGCACCGAGCGCCTTTAGCAGCTGGAGCTACAGTCGGTGTAATAGTAAGTGCGCCATTGAATAGGCGACTATAACAATCGGCGCCACATTAATGCTGTACATAATTATTATTATTGACATACGGGGATGTACCGCTCTATAACATGCACTCTTCGTCCGACAATTAGTCAGATCTGACAACTTTCTTTGATTTGGATTGGCTGACAAGCACTGTTTCTATGGTAACTATCGGATAAAATAGCAGGGGCCGCGGAAGCGGGAAGGGGGGCTGCTTTTTCAAAAAACCGTGTACAAAAACGTAAAAATGAATTATGATTGTGATTTTTGCATGGTCAGCCCCCCCTATTTGGCCCAGCCCCCCCCCCCCCCCCCCCACTTTGAAAACCGTTCTGCGGCCCTTGAATAAGACCTCTCGGAAAAAAATGTCCAACAATTCCTTTAATGAAATTTCCCCAGGGGCACATTTCTCAACACCTGGACAAGTTAGTCATATCTTTGTCCACCAACTACGGGGTTATAGTTGCAATCTTACTATACACGTTTTACGAAAGGCTTCCAACTAGAATCCCTTAAATCGATACTATTGGCAGAAAGGGCAGACGCGACGTAGCCTTAGTCACAAAATAGCATAATTTTCAAAAAGCAAAATTATGATTAAACTGCTATCATTAAGATGAATTGGGAAATACATCTAATAAAAATAATAGCACAGGCAAAATATACACCAGACATACTCAAACCTTGAAGACTGGGGCATTCAATATATGAGAAAATGAAATTATGAATAATTCTTTTCATGACTCAAAAATCACATGTGGACGTCGAGATGGGTACCCCCTGGATATCAAATTTTAATAGTTTACGTAAGAAAACCATGGAAAGGTTCCCTTTGTAAAATGAAAATTATAGCATGCTTTTTATGATCCCAAACATCATCAAGATCTTTAGATACCGAATCATACCATTTGACAAATTATATGCCTAAATTAGACATACAATTTGTCAAAATATTGATAAGGGTATGAAAACAACGGATATATGAGTCCAGTTATTGATGGCCTGACGTGGCAGAATATTCATCGATTCAATTATTTTACTATTTCAGTAAATGGTTTTGTGGCAACAGTGTTTAAAGTTTCTATGTATTAAAATCATCGTTGAATGATCAATCCCACTTGTTTTTCGATGTAATTTCAACTTCTGTGATTTATTATGTAAGATTGTAATTGTCAAATTTTGGTGAAAGATGAAATGATCCATTCAACTCGGCTACTCCTCATTGATTGGATCATTTCATCTTTCACCTCATAAAGTATTCTGCACTCATAAACATTCATTATTTGTATATTGTGTTATACAGTTGATCATGCTCACCTGTGAGGGCGGATTCTATACCAGCAAACTCGATTAACTTCAAGGTAGCACTTACGCCAGGTATCATCTTCATAGCATCCAATAGGTTTCCCATTGGGATTGGGTAGATGACTCTATTCATACCATGTATGACGCCATTTTTCGCCTCCTTGTCAAACATAATTATCTGTGCTCCGTTAGCAGCAATAAAAGTGCGCTGTTGAAACAAACATTAATAGATTAGTGAAAAAATACTTATTTTTTTACATTTTCATTTATTGTTTCTGCAACTATAGGTATACAAATGACCAAGACAATTGCCGTTTTCGAAGAGCAAATGATATTCTCATCTATCACCATATTCTGTCTAAACTCTGTGCTAAAATTATGGAAAGCTAAAAATGTCAACAAAACTTTCCTTACATTGTATGTTTTTTATGTTTACTGAGTTCTTTCCTAACTCGTGAATGGTGGAAAAAGCTATCTTGTTTATTCCTTCCGAAACAGTTAAGAATGATTTGAGAGAAAAATGAGCAGATAAATTGAAATTCCACTGTCAGAGATTTATGACACTTTTAACTATCCATAGTTAAACCACAATTCTAAACCAGAGTCCAAATTAAACCCGACTTCGGAATACATTCACCTCTTCTCTATATTCACTTTAGCCACGCCATTTTAAAAATCATGGATCCAGAAATAAAAAACACCCACGCAGAATTTTATAGGAAACAACGTAACCATCATGAACTGAGAGATATGACGATCATTGATTTTATACGCTAATCACAAAATATTTTTTTTTCATATATAAACACACTAAAAAAGCTATTCGCTTACTAATCTCTAGCGCAAAAATTCTATCTTTAGAACCATCTCTACAACCAACTAAATGAAAAGTGGTGCAAGGTCATACAAGGAGCAAAACAAACTATGTCGTCATTTTTTTCTATAAAATAATCGGGTTATTTATAGATTTACAAAACGTCCGTCTACTTAAAGCTTTTTTCGTGTTTTTTTTTGTATTGATTTAACTTATTTTCCATTCTTTATTTATTTTATTTATTACTGATTTGATTTTTTAAACCCATAGCTTTGGTGGTCGTTCTTTCGCGGCGCCACAACTGGCTAAGACAATGTCATCATTCCACTTTTGGTATACCTACCTGCCATCCAACGTCCATATTGATACGTATCTGGACTCCCTTCAAAAGGCTTCCAGCCATCAGATTATCCCTGATCATTGTCGTCATCACTTTGCCCTCGATCACGTGGGCCTTTAGGATGTTGACGAGCAGTGTCATGTTGTTCATCATGTCAGGTGTTAGCACAGCAATGGCATCGTTGTTAGGGGCGAAGATAGTGAAGGGGCCTGTGCGAGACAAAAAAAGTTTTGATGCGTCATTTTGATGCGTCAACGTCGAGTCAATGCTGTAAGATAGTTCAAGTGGTATACGAGATGCACTCTCAGTAAAATAATTACCAATACTACTACGACTACTACTACTACTACTATACTACTACTACTACTACTACTAATAATAATAATAAAAATATTAATAATAATAATAATTATACTACTACTACTACTACTTCTACTACTACTACTACTACTACTACTACAAGGTGCACCCTCCCGTTGAGACAGAGGAGTTCCGACACTGGCAAGCAAAACGAAATTTGTACCCCTTCTTTTGCTTTCAACAGTTGATTTTCCAAAGTTTAATTCCACCTACCTAAGATGTGCACCCCCCACATCACTTATATTACTCCTCCCCAGGATGTGCACCTCCCCATGCTCAAACCAGCCTGCATGCGCCCTTGTAATACTGCTACTTACTACTACTGGTAGTGCTCCTATTACTGCATGTCACCTCCATCACCACTGCTAACTGTCACTACAACAAAGAGGCTAATATATTTTCTGTCGTAATCAGTGGCGTACAGATGTGGGAGGGGGGCTTGGGGCTCTTGCCCCCCCCCCGAAAAAAAATAACGACCAAGAACAAAAAGGAAAGGAAAGAGGGAAGGGTGACATAATATATCATTTTCTGAATATCATGTAAAAATCTATCACAAATGGGATTTTTGTGATAAAAATGTCGAAATTATTGCTCTCGCGATTCGCTCGCTTGTAAATGTTTATGAATTTTACGCGATACGCCATATATACATCCCCACAAAAAAAACAATTGTCTCAGAACGTCACTGGTCGCCATTCATGGCACGGAAAAGTTTAAAATTTAGACTGGCATTTATTGGAACAGGTACAATTAACTCTATCCCTTTGACTTTATATTATATAAATAATGAAGAGAAAATACCTCCAGTGTTGAGGGTCTCCTTAAGCCCAGCCATCTCAATCAATCCAACAAGTTTGGTGTATCCCAGTGCTGACAACTCATCCACAAGTCCCATGGGTGCAGTTTCTTGCAGCATGTACGCAGCCTGGTCGAAAGGGGTGGCCATCGCCAATCCGCACAGAGCGGCAAAAAGCATCAGCATCTTCATCTTGAACGACTAAGAAACTTACAACCCAACATGAAACTCTGAACTCGTCTGATGAGAATGCCCAAGATATTAAAAAACCACGAATTTATAGACATTTAAATTGCTACCCCCCTGTTGTCATTACTTGAAAATTGCTGAGGCAGGCACTCGCCAATACGTGATAACCGGACAAATCAAATATTTACCGTCTTGTGACCTCTTAGGACATTTAATGTATCATCTCGGGGATTATCTAACCCCCAAGCCAAAGACAGAGTATTTATTCGTGCACTGTAATATAGTCAGGGGCCTTCATAATTTGAAGTTTTGGGGACAGAGTTTATAAAAGCACCAAACTTTCCCTATGTCACTATTAGGTCAATAGCTTCATTTTTTCCCACAGAACATGGTGTTGAAAATTGCATCTTCATGCAAAAATATGCTAATTTATGTAAATTAGCAGTAATTTATGCATGAAGCCATATGCCAATCGGAATTAATTAATAAAAGTTAATAAAAAACATACCAAACCTTAGGAAAGTCTCTATCAGGTAAATATCTCTAATTTTTTCCACAGAACATGGTGTTGAAAATTGCATCTTCATGCAAAAATATGCTAATTTATGTAGATTAGCAGTAATATGCATGAAGCCATATGCCAATAGGAATTAATTAATAAAAGTAAATAGATACCAAACTTTAGGAAAGTCTCTTTCAGGTCAATAGCTTTAAATTTCCTTAACAAACATGATATTGAAAATTGTGTCTTCATGCAAAAATATGTTAATTTATGTAAATTAGCTGTTAATTTATGCATGAATAGTAAAAATTAGTAAAAAGGAATGAAAAGAAACCAAACTTAAAGAAAATCTCTAACAGATCGATAGCTTTAATTTTTCCTATCAAACGTGCTATTGAAAATCCCGTCTTCATGCAAAATATGCTAATTTATGTAAATTAGCAATTATTTTATATGTATAAATTAGTCCCATTTCAATGGATATTAACAGTGGAAATGGGCCAAACTTTTGAAGTTCTTCTATCAGCTCAAAAAGCTTCAATTTCACCAGCAAAACATGCTATTGAAAATCCTTTTTTCTCCATGCAAAAGTGTGTTATATTATTAAAATTAACAATATTTTATGTATAAAGCTGTATTTCAATGACTAAGCAAATATTTACAGTGAAAAGAGGCCGAAATTTGGAAGAAAGCCTGCATCTTTCCCACAAAATATGTATGCTATTGATAACAAATTCATTTAAAGCATATGCTATTTTGCTAATTATGATATGCTAATTATTTCTGCTCATGGAAATAATTCTGCATAAATAATAAGTGCTGCTTATTGAAGCAAATTTGACGCAAATTCATCTTACGGGAAACAGAACCCTCTTTGAAGGGATGTCAATTTTAAATCCTGTCCCCCATTCTCACTCCCTATACACACTGGCGTAAATCCGGTCGGAGCAGTATATTGACAGTATATTGACAGGAAAATTCTAAACTTTTGAGACACCCCACACCAAAGGCTATGTATAAGGAGGTATATAGCCATGTACTATCTGTCAGTTAAAGTCTGATTTTCTCAATAGCTATAAAGTATAAATGGATCACAGTAAATCAAATTTTCAGTCGTTGGGAAACAAAATGGTGTCCAAAAATCTCTTTCAAGTTGTGTAATAATCACAACATGGGCAATGTATACGTAGGCATATTCTATAAATCTGTACATTATTACTATCTCCTTTCGATTAGAGACCTATCCTATATTGTAAATAAATTGTTGGGATGTAAAGTAATGATTTTCAGTAAATATCGAAATCTGTAGCTTCACCGTGAGGAGGGATTGTAGACCAAGATATAATTCAAGCAGCAAGCAACGAGTCTGATCGAGACTATACTTCTACCAGGGTTACACGAGAACCGAATTCTCCCTCATAAATTTGGACTGATTCGGATGAATTCGGTGGATGCGCAACCTATTCGGGGTGCTAAAGCCCCCATCACACTTATTCCGAATCAAGCAGAATTGACCTGAATGAAAGGACTATTGTTTGACCACCGATTGGTCATTTAAATCTACTTCCAACATCGTTCGAAAATACCCCTCGAATGTTTTGAACATGACCAAAACCTTCGGGACGGCCAAAAGGAATGACAAAAATATTTCGAATGCACTCAGAATGCAGTCAGAATATTTAGAATGCCCATAGAATGTCCAAGAACGTAGCACGAATTATCAATCTGACTCCATTGCGGTTCATTTTGACTAGTGTATGATGATACACCTGGTCAATTTACTGAATTTCATCTCCAGTTTGATGAATTCAGAAGTTCCTCCCAAAAAATTCTAGATTTTTTGAATATTTTTTCTTTCCAGCTTCTGCTCGATTCCTGCTGATTCCGAATAAGTGTGACGGGGGTATAGGTCTCAATACGTTCCGTATCAGAGCAGAATCCCCAAGAATTTACCCGAATCAATATTGACTGTCCCGCATAAAGCCGTATGCCAACCTGAACAGTGGCAACATTCAAGCCAAAGGTGGTCAGAATCGAGCCGAATTTAGCCCGAATCCTCCGATTATTGCCAAATGACGACCTGAATAAAGACCCGAATCGGAACGTTTCTGCCCGAATTCGCCAAGTACGCCACCGAATTTCCCGAAAATATGCCAGATTCTTTCGAAATGGGCTATAATTGACCGATTCGGCAGCTATTCGGATGCCATTTTTCTATTTTCTGGCCAATTCGTCTCACTCGTCTATATTCGAGTAATGATTCGTACGATATGGGGAGGCAAGAGTCGGACCTTTACTCTCCGACTAATACGACTAGGTCTTAATCTTCCTAGAATTCAATTCAATTCAATTCAATTCTTTCATTTCCATTCAAAACATAATACAAAGTAATAAAAAGTAATACAAATCAAGTACAATCTTACTTCGTAAAAAAACCCAGAAAAAACAGTATAATATAGAGCATAAATGGAAATGAGGGGGATCCACTAAAAAGCAAAGCTTGTAAAGTGTGGAACCCCCTTGGAAATGAAAAAAGTATAGTAGACTTATTCTTATACGCGTACATATATGTATTACAGGAAAGAAAAAGAGAACAAAAGAAATCATACGGATGCAAATATGATTACTGAACAAATGCAAAGCTTTCCACACAATTCACAGAATACCCCAAATGCCTCCCAAAATGATTCCATCGAAATACATCCCGAATGTGGCCCGAATTAAATTTGTCGTAGCCACATTCGGGAGTATTTTGGAAGTATTCGGCAGCAGCGGCTGGTCTTGAACATTTCAAAATGAGCTGAATTCCTCAGCGAATGTTCGCGAATTTTCTCGCATTTACGAAGGCAAAACAGAATATTCCTGAAACCACCCGAATACGTCATGTACGTGTATATGTATGGATTCGCAGCTGATTCGGTTCCGTTCTAACCCTAGCTTTAAGCAAGGGTTACACCTAATTCAAATTCTCCCGAACAAATTCGGACCAATTCTGCCCAAAATGGCCTGGATTCGGTACTCATTCGTCTCCGATTCGGGGAGCTCCCGGAATCGATTCGGAAGGATCCTTGACTATTCTGTTCTCCCTCCCCATATACGAGAACATTCGTGGAGGGATTCTGCTTGTCTTGAAATTTTTAAAACCAGCCGAATATCCTCCTAAATACTCCCGACTGTGGCCACGACAAATTTTATTGGAGCCACATTCGGGATGTATTGGGATGGAATTCGGTTGAATTTAGGGAGGCATTTGGACATTTATTTTGGGAAGTCAATAATGCTCTGATTCGGGACTTATTCCAGACCGATTTGACTCTGATTCGGTCTGAAATTGATTGGGAGAATTTGGTTTTGGTGTTTATTCATAATTTATTTATTCATAAGCCAATAAAGAAAAATCACTGAAATTATTCAGGTCACCGTCAACCAAGGGACGCCAGAAAAAGAAGAAGGATCGGGTCTCTTTGCTCAAATCTGATGTGTCCCTATTCTAAAAAAATGGACACAGTTGTCAGAGGGGCAGACATGGACAGCTTTTTCTGACATGAGAACCATCCATATACCCTCCTCTTTCTGACAGGGGAAAAACTCTACTTGGAAAATTAATCTGATCTCTTGAATTGCTTTGAAAAAAAATATGCTCGTTTATCTTTACCATATGATTTGGGCCTTTTTTAATTGTGTAAAGGGTATGCACAGGATTTATAATTTGCATAAATTTGCATTTTAAACACGATACCCTCCTCTGGTCGCATGGAAAGTCACCATAATGAATGAATTGTGTAACAGTGTCTCATATACATAGTGTTATGCTCGTCCCTCAGTTTAAAACCTCGAAATATGATAGTTGATGTGTTTTACACATATTTGCAGTAATTTTGCATAAATTTGCATTAATTATCATTGAAAATTTATTCTTATTCGGGAATTGTACAGAAATCAATCTAGATTTGATGCCCCATCAAAATAAATCCCAAATACCCCCCCCCCCCAAAAAAAAAATATATGCTTCTAGAAAAGTTTAGGTCAATACATACATGTAACTATACATATAGTAATTTACGGTGAATAGTGTGATTTTGCATAAATTAGCACTTTGAAATAGGATTCCAGTCATTGATATCGAGGCATCCTATCAAGAATTAATGCTTTTGGTGCCAGTGACACATGTGGAAAAATAATTGTGATCTTGACAATTCTATGTGCCGAGATATAATAAAATATGTGTTTTTACATATAATTTGCATAAAATTTGCATAAATTAACCTTAAGAATTGATTCATACTCACCAATTTTATAAAAATTGACCTGCAGTTGAATATTTAGCAAAAGAAGACCCAAATACACAAAAATTGGGCATTTGATAATTATTTTTAGTGAGATATGGTGAATTATGAGTTTTTTGCATAAAATTTTCATAAATTAGCATTTTAAAATAGGGTGCCCTTCACCGATTTTGGGGCACCCTATCTAGAATTAATGCTTTTGATACCAGGGACCCACATGCAAAAAATGGCGCTTTTGTAAATTCTGTCCCCAAAATTTTGCTAAGGCCCCTGACTAATATAGATTGTCATGATTATGTATATCCTCGTGATTACAATTATATTCTAGAAGTTGATGGGTGCGAGGGATTCAAGAGATTCTACCATCGATTCGATCATGAAAGTTCATCTATCAGTGTTGGTCGATTCCTTGAACATCGACGCCCTAGCTCCACTTCTTCTGAAGTATCGCGGCACATTCACATCGAATCACCAGGGCCCCGTAACACAAAGCGTTGAGATGAATAGGAAATATGAAATAACACTAATGATTGGTTACTGGTCAGTATTTTAAGCCAAATGCGCGTGTAACAATGATTTGATCTTGATTGGTCGATTCGTTTAGTGATTGATCGCTCTTTGTGTGATGTCCCTGGACATCAACAAGTTACAAGTGCTGGACTGGGAGCCGCGGTACATGTACTTTGAGAGAGGTGTGAAAGAAGCGATTTACTTCCGGGCGTTCAAACACAAGCTTCCGAGTGTCTTCGACCCAGAGGTGGATCCAGTACTTCCACGGGGGGGGGGGGGGGTGGGGGGTACACTCGTGTAAGAACAGCATGTTCACAAAATTTTGATTATGGCTCTCGGGGGGGGGGGGGCGGACCGGATGTGCAACTGCAACGACTCGATTATCGATCGCTTACCAGCTAGGTCAAATCGGGTCACTTAGGTCATCGCTGAGGAAGGCGGAAAGCTGCAGTTAGCAGCCGAAAATTTCGAGGTGATTCGGATTTTGTGTGAGGGTGTGTGTGTGTGTGAGTGCGTGTTGGTGGGTGTGTGTGTGTGTGTGTTGAGATCGAAATTTCAATATTTTCATGGATACCATCATTCATCTTATGAGTACACTGGCGAACGGGTAGTATCATTTCGTTTGCCTCGTTCGCGGCACTTTTTTTAAAATAAGAATACTACATTGTTTTGAAAAAGCAAATTGATTTAGAAAGTAAGGTGAATGAGGGGTAGTAAGATTTTAAATATACAGGATGGTTTTTAAAGCTAAAAGATGATGTGAGTAAGGTAACCTAATGTATAAATACTTCTCATTATCTCGGTCTTTGTCGTATTTGATGGAAAACTCTACTATTCCAAAGTAAAATGTTATCATTTCTCGCATCGCTCGTTCGTAAAAGTTTGCACTTTTTCCAGAAGCAAATGACTATTGACAACTGGGTCACATCTTTATAGATAGGTGAGAGTATGAAAAATATTGTTATGCTGTTTATTGTTTCAGAAAGAACGTCTAACTCACTCCGCGTTTTTTTCCAAAAACCGTGTACAAAAACGTAAAAATTACCATATGATTGTGATTTTTTGCATGTTCAGCCCCCCCCCCACAAAATTACATTGGTTGCGGAAGCGTATAGAATTTAACCAATATTTCTTATTAAAAAATATTCTATTGAAGGGATCCTACACCTTTGTCTCATGGCTGAGCCATGCTCGGATCCAAGGGGGGGGGCCTAGACGGCCCCGGCCCCCTATTTTTTGGCAAAAAAAAATGTCCTTTAAACTTGAGAGAAACGCTGAAAAACAGAAAGAAAAGTATACAAAGGAGGTATTATACCCATGTATAATTTACAGCCTCGTAACAGCCGGCCCAGGCCTACTTGCAGTGGCACCGCATTCTGTTAGTAGTAAACCATGCTACCGCAACTGCGAGCGCATGAAGACATTCTCCCATGCATTCTCCTGCACATGGATCTCCTGCACTCCATTAACGGCCGATTAGCTCTGCATAGGATTACCATATGTGAACAAGTAGGCCGTAAACAATATTTTAAAAAAAATGCTTAAAGGGTCCGATTTTCAGGCCTTAATATCAATAGATTTCGAGATCGCATTATTAGACATATGAATTCCTAATAATGAAATTGTCCATTTTTCAGAATGAGATATCAATATCTCGCGCTTAGGAAGAGGAATAGGAAAGTAGTCATTTTCATATGATGACAAAATGTCCTTAGAATTTCCCCGGGTGCTTGGTCTAAATAATAATTTTAAAAAGGATCGGCTCGCGCTTCACGCTCGCATCATTTGTGAAGTACGATCCATATCCACCTCACAATTTTCCTACGATGCTTAAATAGTGCTTAAATTTACCCTCTTCAGATCGCCATCATTTTTTTTTCAGATTGCGCTTGCGCTTTATTGATTTTCATAATAAAATAAATGTATCTACAATGCCTAGATTCTAGGTTTAAATCTAATAAACACGCAGTTTGTTCTTTATTCAAAACGTGCTTGAATTATCCAGTTTCATATCAGAATATAAAAAATGTTATTATCGCGCTTCGCGCTCGCGTGAAATGTTAAGTTATATGCATATCCAGTTATATAGACCGGCCAAAACGATTTTTTATACTTTGGACGGCAAAATTTGTTAATGCTTGCTAATGCTTGGCATCCCAGCTAATTGTCTTGCAAAAATACCCAGGAATAGCGTACGGCCGGATGCCAAGCGCAATTTTGCGTAAAAGTGTAATTTTTAGCGTAAAATCTGAAAGAATGTAAAAAATCACGCATTTTGATATTTTGACGGATTATCATCATATTTTTAATTATCTTTGATATGGTATCATTTTTATTCAGAGTTTCAAGTTATAAGTCTCATAAATATGCTTTTCAAATTTGAATATTACACACACACATATGGCACAGTGAAACATAAAACCGCGATTTCCTCAAAATATAAGCTTGTGAAAACTATCTATCAATAGTTTGAAGTTTTTTTACGCAACTTAAATTCTTCGATTTAAATGCGTTTATCCATCGAATGTATAGTAAATGTCCCAATGCCACAAATATTAAAAGAATTTTCAAGTAAGATGGAAGATATCTCATTTTATGTTATCTGAAAGGAGACAATGTGCAGTTTACCAGGTGCGCATTTTGAAAGAAAAATTGAAAATACCGTACATTATGTACATAATTACATGTATAGGTACATTCTAAAGCGAGTTTTTAATTACATGTATAAGTACATAGTAAAGCGAGTTTTTAATTGGATAGCACAGTTTGTCAATTCTTTGCATCCCAGCTAAAAGTCTTGCGGAAATACTGAGGAATAACTTACGGGCGGATGCCAAGTGCACTTTTGCGTGAAAGTATCATTTTTAGCGTAAAATCTGAAAGACTGTAAAAAATCACGCATTTTGATATTTTGACGGATCATCATCATATTTTTTATTATCTTTGATATGGAATTATTTTTATTCAGAGTTTCAAAATATAAATCTACTAAATAAGCATTTCAATTTGGAATATTACACACACATATATGGCAATATGGCATTAAAATTCGTGATTCACTCAAAATAAAAGTTTGTGAAAACTATCAATAGTTCTAAGTTTTTTTACAACTTAAATTCTTCGATTTTAATTGGTTCATATATATTGAATGTCGATCGTTTCTAATGTCACAAATATTAAAAGAATTTTCAAGTAAGATGGAATATGTATTTTCCGAAAGGGGACATGCACAATTTATCGGGGGGGGGGGCATTTTGAATGTAAAATTGAAGATACCGTACATTATATACATAATTCAATGAATAAGTACATACTTAAAACGAGTTACAAAATGTCTGGCCGCAACTGTCTCTGCCCCCCCCCCCCTCCCCCCGCTGCCTAAGGTCATGTGTAGTGTCCGAAAGGATTACATAGAGCTGAAAGTATCCAATTTTCAAGATAATATACCCAAAGTATTCTGCTCGCGATTCGAGTGTATATTTTATTTTGGTTAAGCGAGACAGGCACCCTATACGGGATTACAAAAAGATGACAATTAAATTTTCGACTCGAGCTTCGCGCTGGCATCAATAGATGAGATAAACAACTTGCTATCTGTTTAAAAAAAACATGCTTGAAGTGTCAACTTCTTAGAAAATTAAAAAAATTTAGCTAGCCGTTCGCGCTCACATTGTTTAGTAGTCCAGGATAGAAGGGGTCGAACCTTGTTTTTTTATATATACAATGTTTTTTTATGGTTTCTTGTCAATTCGAGGGTGCTGATTTCGAATCTGAATGATGCCACTCGTGTAACCTTGAGCATTTTCTGCAAATTGGCAAAATCCAATATGGCCGCCAAAATATTCAAATTACCCATGAAAATCATAAAATTGTCCACACATTGGCTATAAAGTACATGCAATTGTGCTGCCGGAGTGAAATAATATCTGAAAAAATGATTTTTGTCAAAATATTTATTTTCTTGATATCAAAATGGCCGCCATCATAGACCCCTGTACAATATGAATGGGGAAAATTAATTTTTACAAAATTGAGCACTGAAATGCAAGTAATTATGATCTATGAGTGAAGCAATGTCTGTAAACATGATTGCTAACGATATATATCATTTGTTATGTCAGTTATGTGATAAATCCTGTATTTTGATATTCAAAATGGCCTTCAAAAGCCCTAACACTATTATGTACTATGTGAATGGTGACACAAAAAAATCACAAGAGTGAGCACTAAAATGCATTTTGTTGAGATAAACGAGTGGAATACTGACTAAAAACATTATTGTTAACGAAATTTATTATTTAACATGCCATGTATGTGATAAACCCTGTATTTTGATATTTAATATGACCGCCTAAAATTATGATCTACGATGTGAGAGAGGACAAAAACAATCACAAGATGAGCACTAAAACGTATTTTTTGGTGGTAAATTAGTGGAATACTGTCTTCAAATATAATTTGCAACGAAATATATTATTCGGGTTTCATATTTGTGTTAAATATTGTATTTTGACTTTCAAAATGGCCGCCAAAAGACATTGACTGTATTATGTACAATCGATCTGGGAAACCAATTTTCACATGAGTCAGCACCATAACATGCATATAATTGTGATTTAAGAGTAAAATATTGTCTGAAAACATAATTCCTAACAAGATATACCATTCATTCTACCAGGTAGGTGATAAATAATGTATTTTGAAAGTCAAACTGGCCGCTACAGGCCCTAACGGTAGGCCTATTATGTACTTTGTGAATGGGAACATATAATTTTAACAGAATTTGGCTTTGCTTGACTAAATGGTGTTGCATGTATGAGTGAAATATCGTCTGAAAATATGATTTTGTAACCAAATAGATCATTTCTTATGTTATTTAGGTGATAAATGCTATATTTAAATTTCAAAATGGCTGCAATATGTTTCTTTGTGGAAATTATCTTTCCCCATTCAAATTTTACATATTAAGATAAGGGACTATGGCGGCCATTTTTCATTTTTAAAAGGCTGCATTCATCACCTTTATGACACAAGCTATGATATATTTCGTTAGAAATCATTGGGTTTAGACAATACTTAACACTTACATCAAAATTAAGCCATTTTCATAGTAAAAATTTTGTCAAAACTATCTGTCCCCAGTTACAATGAACATACTACTTTGGGCTATGGCAGCAATTTTGAATTTCAAAGTAAGGCCTTTATTACCTTCTCAACCATTATGTGATGTATTTAGTCAGAAATCATGTTCAAGACCAAATTTTACCTATACATCACATAGTTACGTGCGTTTTTGGTTCTCATTCTGGTGATGATTAGTTTCCCTATACGCATATTACAGAATTTGTAGGGGCTTGTGCGGCCGTTTTGAAAGTCAAAATACAGTATTTATCACCTATGGGAGAGGAAATGTTATATTTCATTTAAAAAATCACGTTTTCAAACAATATTTTCCTTATACAACAGAATTATATGGATTTCATAGTCAGGCAAATCCTAATTCTTTCAAAAGTATTTGTCCCCATTTACATTGTAGATAATACTGTAAGGGCCCATAGGGGCCATTTTGAATTTTACAATACATCATTTATCTCATGCATGAAAAATGAAATGATATGTTTCGCCACAAATCATGTGTTTAGACAATATTTCACTCGTATAGATTACAATTACATTAATTTTATTGTTTTTACTCTTGTGAAAATTAGTTTCTCCATTCGCTTTGTTCATGATACAGATAGGGCCTATGGCAGCCATTTTGAATGTCAACATGCAGCATAATTACCGAAATTGCAAGGGAAATGATATGTTTCGTTAGAAATCCTTGTTGTCAGACAGTGTTACACCAATATTTCGCAGTTATTGGCATTTTAAAGTCAAACAAATTCAAAGGTTGTGAAAATTATTTGTCCCCTTTTATATATTGTACACAGTATAAGGGGTCTATGACAGCCATTTTGAATATCATAATACAGCATTTATCACATTAGATAGTATACAAATGACATAGTTTTGTTAATAGTCATGTTTTCAGACAGTATATAGTCCACTCGCAGGTCACAATAACATGCAATTATAGTGCTCTTGTTTGAAAAAATATTTTCCCCATTCATATTCTACATAATAAAGTATACAGGGGTTATGGCGGCCATTTTGAATATCAATAAAATAAATATTTTGTCAAATATCGCGTTTCCAATTGGTATTTCACTTCTGCACAACAACTACATGCATTTTATAGCTAATGTGTTGGCAATTTTATGATTTTCATGGGTAATTTGCATATTTTGGCGGCCATATTGGATTTTGCCAATTTGCGGAAAATGCTCAAGGTTACAAGAGTGGCATCATTCAGATTCGGAATCAGCACCCTCGAATTGACAAGAAACCATCAAAAAACATTGTATATCTAAAAAAACAAGGTTCGACCCCTTGTCTATGGGGCCTATCCTGGACTATAGTTAAATACGCATCCAGTCCATTATAAAATTATGTCAAATTTTTAGCTCTTAGTCTCTCCCAATGTTAGCTCGCGTTTTTGCGCTAACGTTTTTATTTAGTAAGATATTCATCTTTTTCTACATTAAAAACATGTTTAAAATCATTCGTTTAATTCGAAATTTTCAGCTCACGCTTCGCGCTCGCATTATTGTTCATGAATGCTTCTAAGCAAGCAACCAGAGGACCGATGGCTTAAGGTACTCTCCGAGGGACCTATAATGAGGATTAAAATGCCTTACTTCCATTACTAGTAAGGCATTAAAATGCCTTACTTGGCACTAGCGCACCAAGTGGGAATCGAACCCAGGCCACCGGAATCCGAATCCCCCTCACTACCGATTGAGCTATCGCGCCTTAGAATGTTTCGTTTTTAATAAAAAAAAAGCCAGCTCGGCTTGTACTGGCTTTTTTTTTTACAGATACATAACATTCTTTATTTCAAAACGTCATAAAAAATGTCCAGTTTACGGATTGGAATATAAAAATCAGATTGCGTTTCGCGCTCGCATTAATAGCCTATATATTATTTTTTTTTAAATATGTATTAAATGCTCCGTTTTCATGTCAGAATATAAAAAAAATCTGAAATTTTCACATTACAATTAGATACGAATCATGTTCATGATTACACTTACGAATTGTGTAACTTTCTAACTCTCAGCTCTAAATTTCATGGCATATACAAAAACTGCTCGCGCTTCGCGCTCGCATTATTCAAATATATTTGGCCTTGACGGATACTTAATCGTGCTTGTGAGAATAAAGCTAATATGTACTTAATAATAAATACTTGATAAATGAATCTATTTTGGTACACCCTGCAAAATACCAAGCCCCGCCCCCGTGCTCCTCTGCTGACAAAATCCTAGCTATACGCTGCTGGTCAGTGAGCTGACTGACCAAGTCTTTTTAACAAAAGCCTTAATTTAGGGAAGAATTTGTGTTTATTACGAAAAAAAATTAAAAATTACAATATTTACATTCAATTGAGGTCATTATAAATAAATAGATATATATGTATAAACATATAAATAAATAAAAGAATAAATAAATAAATGACCCCCTCCCCAACGAGCTTTCCATTATTTTGCTTCTGTTGTTTTATGCTTTTTCTTGATTTTTTTTTTTTTTTTGGGGGGGGGGCAAATTTCCCACTTTCTTCACTTCCATGCATCTTCCATCAAAAGGCTTACGTCAGTGTCCGTAGCTCATATTCCCAATTTTAGAATGTAGAAGGCATTGTTTCATGCAACTACGTTCTCTTTAATCAGTTAATTGAACAGTTCATTAGACCAGAAATTAAAAAAGATCGGTCAAAAACCATTTGCATGAGCTAAGAGTTTTCATCTGCGGAGAATACCAAAAGAGTAGGTTCTTAAAGTTCACATTTTAATTCCAAAAGCTCATTTCATCACATGTATTGCCATGTTGGGAAATGCAGTCGTACGACCATTATGACAAACAAATCTAAAGGCTAATGACCAGCGTCCAGCGCAGATATTGTAATATAGATGGTCGTACAACTGCATTTCCCCAAATGGCATTGGCAATACAGTCATTGTATGTCCAGAGCTGCCCAGGGTCGGGCTGTTCGGCCCCCGTCTTAGACTACGATATATAACAGCATGGACCTATGATAATGAAGTAAAATAAACTGAATAAAAATTGTAACTGGCAATGCAAAAGACCAAATAACATTTATTATTCCTATTTTCACATAATAATTATAGCAGCAGAACATTGGAAACAACTGAAACTAATAATTATTCACAAAAGCGCCATTCATGTGATAATAAAATAATAAGCTCATCGAACCTAAATGACGTATGACCTTGATCATGTGACCTGAAATTTGTGCAAAATGATCGATGATACCTTAATACCCTTATGTTCAAGTTTAATCATGAACTGGATCAATAAAATTTAAAAGTTATGATGACATTTCAAAAAATACCCCCATATGGCCAAAGTTCAGTGACTCTATTAAATGACCTCTGACCTTAATCATGTGATCTAAAACTTGTGCAAGACGATCAGTAATACCGTAATACTTTTATAAGTGTCATTATTATTTTTTTTTTTTTCAAAAAACGTAACCTTGGTTAGATTTCATGGTTGATATGACGCTGTTATATCGAAGCTACTGTCGCCTCCGCCGGAAAAGTAGCCCCTTTAGTCCTGCTCTGCTATGCAGGCGACACAAACATTAGGCATTGACGTGGCAACGGCCATATTTTTTTTAGACTTTGATAATCCAATAACTGAAGTAAAATGTAGATTGAAAGAGTAGTTTAAAAAATGCTAATTCAATCGTTTTTTATTCATACATGTATATTTTCTATGTTTTGGGATATAGATATTCCTATAAAATTAATGTTACCATTGTAACGGCAAATTAAATATCAGACCTATTTATGAATATCGCCACAGGTAGATTTACGTTCAGCACCAATTCATTCGCGGAAATAGCAAGAAGATCGAACTCTACAAAAGTAAACATAATCCTAATATGACGAGTATCGCACTGATTAATATTAGTATATCATTTATGTGCAATATAGATGTAACATTGTGCGCTGCTTTTTTTTTATCAGAAATGCGCATCCGATAAAATTTACATTGTTATCTTTCGCATATAACATTAAATGATATATCTTGTATTTTATTTCAATTTTTTCACTATATGTGACATGGCAACAATTATTATGTATTTATTCGGTTAGCGCTAAAATTGACGAAATTGAGATGCGGAGCACAAACATTATACCATTGATAGTTTTCACAAACTTTTATTTTAAATAAATCACGATTTTATATTTCATAGTGCCATATATGTGTGTGTAATATTCCAAATTGAAATGCTTATTTAGTAGACTTATAATTTGAAACTCTGAATAAAAATAATTCCATATCAAAGATAATAAAAAATATGATGATAATCCGTCAAAATATCAAAATGCGTGATTTTCGACAGTCTTTCAGATTTTACGCTAAAAATGATACTTTTACGCAAAAGTGCACTTGGCATCCGCCCGTAAGTTATTCCTCAGTATTTCCGCAAGACTTTTAGCTGGGATGCAAAGAATTGACAAATTGTGCTATCCAATTAAAACTCGCTTTAGTATGTACTTATACATGTAATTAAAAACTCGCTTTAGAATGTATATATACATGTAATTATGTACATAATGTACGGTATTTTCAATTTTTCTTTCAAAATGCACACCTGGTAAAATGCACATTGTCTCCTTTCGGATAACATAAAATGAGATATCTTCCATCTTACTTGAAAATTCTTTTAATATTCGTGGCATTGGAACATTTACTATACATTCGATGGATAAACGCATTTTAATCGAAGAATTTAAGTTGCGTAAAAAAACTTCAAACTATTGACAGTTTTCACAAACTTTTATTTTGAGGAAATCGCGGTTTTATGTTTCATTGTGCCATATGTGTGTGTGTAATATTCAAATTTGAAAAGCATATTTATGAGACTTATAACTTGAAACTCTGAATAAAAATGATACTATATCAAAGATAATCAAAAATATGATGATAATCCGTCACAATATCAAAATGCGTAATTTTTGACATTCTTTAAGATTTTACGCTAAAAATGACACTTTTACGCAAAATTGCGCTTGGCATCCGGCCGTACGCTATTCCTGGGTATTTTTGCAAGACTTTTAGCTGGGATGCCAAGCATTTACAAATTTTGCCGTCGAATCCTTATCTAGAGCACTTTTTGACGTTTGGCCGGTCTACTATATATATACCTATACCTATCCTTAGGTCAAAATGTAAAAAAAAAAATTAGCTCGCGCTTCGCACTCGCATTATTTGATTGTTGACATATGTATTGTTTTTATGGGTAACTGTTCAATTTTCAGGACAAAATACATGAAATTCCCTGAAAAAAATAGATCACGCCCGTACTATTCAAGTAAAATTCCACTGCCCTATCTCTGATCGAGCTATATATTGAGTAAACAATGTCTCATGATGGTCTTTACAAATTTACGAAGTGAGATATGAAGGGGTTTTATTATTTCTTATCATGCATTTTGGTTATCGAGTTGTATAATAGCATTGATAACAAAGCAATTCCAAATAGTAAATGGATTTACCCATTCATCTTGTCGGAAATCGTCCTTCATATAATCTTTCTTTGGGCCCCTGAGACACATACGTTGGGTTTGAGGCCGACTCCGACGCCGGCTTTGGAGTCACCTTCACGTCAGACTCTGCAATTTGGAGCCGCCTCGAGATCATGGTCCTAGGCCTGCATTTGTGTATCTACATTTATACTTCACGTCGCCAATTCACGTGGCAGGAGGCGTCACCAAGACACCTGTCTTTTCATGTAACCCTTGTTCTTGCACAGTCTATTCGCTACAGATCCTCTTTCTAGTTCAGTGATCAAGCCGGCCTGAGGCCACTTGGGGTGATAAACAAAGAAACGTTCCGAGCCGGCGTCAATCCGGCTTTAAAAAAAGGGGAAGGTGTTAAGTCGAGCCGCCTCCACTTTCAACGTACGTATATATCGATTTCATGACTTGCTCCGGCGATAATTGCTCCGATGTAAAATCTCCACGTTATAAGCCAAAAATAATAGTCTCCAACAATGAATAACCCCTAATCTTAACATTCTGAACCAAAAAGTCTATTACACTCCTAACTCTAACCCTATACCCTCTGAGATATTAAGACCGAAGCAAATGTCCTTTCACCCGTTTATCACCTCACTGAGTCCATTATGTCATGCAAATATTGCAATGAATATCCATCACAAGAAATCATCGTATTTGTATACCCTGCAGATAATTTTTTTTTCGAGGCCGTAATTATATTCTTATGTAATAATGTAAGAAAAATAATACAATATATCACTTGTTTGTTTTCCTAGTTTTGTTTGCTCGTGTGTGTGGGTGTGCTGCATGGCCCTAGGAAGCGAGGGTGCTGAAGCATCCTCAACTTTCCTTTGGGGTGCTGCGTGTATCATTCTCAATAGGCAGCACACCCAGGTATTCTGGAAGATGTGTAAAAATTGAAAAATGTTGCCAAAATGACCTTCATTTTGTAATGAAACCCTCTATTTTCTTTTTCCGTTTCAAATCACTCGGGACCAATTTGACTTCCATTTTGTAGTGAAATATTTTTTAATTTTTTGTTTTTCTTTTCAAATTTACATCAGCACCCCACTAAAAATGTTCCCAGGGCCCTGGTGTGTCGCGTCTGTGTGTTTAAGGGTGAGGGGTGTGTGTGTATGTGTGTGTGATCTAAAACCACATCATTCTCACCTTTTGAGAGATTCTTCTGCCTTCACATGTTATAACTCATCGATGACCATTCTGTTTAAAAATTGCCTTCTTTGTCATGTTTATCGGAGTCAAACTAATTTCAATGTCTCATGTACCTCGAACGCGACCTCAGTTATCATGTTTGTTTTTGTAGGAAATCCAACGATCAGACCAGACAAAACGAATGAATAAATATATACATTAATGATCAAACGAAGGCGCATGTATATTGAGCAAGTAATACCGGGTTCTCGGTTCAAAATTTATTACATCGTACATGAAAAACGAGGGAGGGGAGCGTGTTGAATATTAAAAGACGTATTCAATGCATTAACCCCAAACAATATCATAACTTAAGCTTGTTGATACACTTCACCGTCACCATTGTTAAAATATTCAAAATTTATTATAAAGATTGTTTGATTAGTCTTGATTGAATGATTGATTAGATTCTAAAACAGATATGCATACAATAATGTAAAGGTCCATAGTACAAATATTAAAATGTTAGCAGCAGTAACACACAAGTAATTTTCATCGAACAAGATAATTCAAAAGGAAAAAAAAACCTTTGGGAAAGCCTGAATCTATGAATTTTTCCAAATAAAATTTCTCACTAAAAACAAGACAATGATATTGGGATATTAGAATAGATAATTGACATCACAAATTTAGAGGGCTGAAAAGCAACAGCAAGCAAAGAAATGATGAACAAACCGGGTAAAATATTTTTTTATACCGAATACAAATAAAGTTTGAGCAATTGCTGAAAGTTACATTATATTTCATTAAATCTATCATTACTGGTATTTGGTTCCAAATAATCAAAAGGGGATTTTTTAAAGATTTTTCTTCGGCTGAAAAGTTTATGAATTTCCATAAATAAAATAAATCACGGAGTCTAGTTTCATGGAATAAATTTGGATATTGATTTATAATATTGGTAATGTCTTATGTGGTAATAAATCTTGACATATTGGAAAAAAAAGAAATAAGATATGATAATTGATAAGATAAAAAACAAGCAGACGAGGAAGTTAGCAGTGGCGGATCTACGGGGATAAGATGGTTCCCCCCCCCCGTGGGCTGCCAAGTAAAAAAAGTAATGACATTTGACGCCAACCCCCCCCCCCCCCCCCCCCAAAAAAAAAAAAAATAATAATAATAATAATACCTTCACTTTATAGTGATTTCCCCTTCATTCATTTGGCAGTGACACATTTTTCTCCTCGTGTCAAATTTTTAAGTACCAAAATGACCTTTATTTTGGTGTAAAGCCCCCCCTTATTTTTTTGCTCGTCAAATTTCTCGGTCAAACCCCCTCCTTGGGAAAAAGCTAGATCCGCCCCATGGATATGGGGAATAAAAAATCACAAGCAAAATCACTAAAAGTAGTTTACACATCACCCTTTTCGTCAATTTTGCGTTCATTATAATTATATCAATGGCTCTGAATATAGCGATCTATCCGTGTCGTTTGAAGCATTTATGTAAACAGTCACCATTGTAATTCTTGATTTTGTACATGTACTGCATATACTGTTTTGATTTTTATACCGTACATAAGAAACAGTCCCAACAAACCATAAGCTACTAAATCATACAATCACAAGCCAACGATAGAATGCGGGGAGTGCAAAAACATGATTCAGTGCATTAAACAACACATATAAATGCACAGGTGAAGGTAATTGATCAACCCTTTTTTCCAATTCCCCACTGCAATGTTTTATTAATTCATAAATTAAAAAGAAAATATACAATTCATTCCATAATAAAAAGACAAGCGAACATTGCCCTGGGAAGTGGAGGGGGGACCTAGGCACCACCATATTTCTTCTCGGGGTGCTGAGTATGTTATACACCAAAGTCAGCACCCCCTGGAAATCAGGTTAGTATGCTAAAATGTTAGAAATAGGACCAAAATCATCTTCCCCTTTTTTTTTTGGGGGGGGGGTTGGCAAACTAGCACCAACTCTTAAAAACTCGTTCCCAAGCTCCTGTAAGCGAGTGAAAAATCCAGGGGAATACCAAGCATGAACGTAATGCATCCCAGCAAAATCGATAAGAGAGTGTAACTGAGACCCTCTAGCCATCATCCACCAAGTCATACTCTACGTAGATCACATTATGATAATACAAATAAAAATATACACATATAGTTTCTTTAAGAATATGTTTCTTCGGCTCGTTTTCATACGTTCAAAACCGGCCGAATACCCTCCACAACAACATTTCATTCGGGTCACATTTGGGATGTATATTCAGATGACATTCGGTTGGATAAGGGGAGGCATTCGGAGTATACTGGGCAGATTCGGTCCGAGCTTGGCACATTTGGCCATATTCGTTCCGATTCGGGTCGTCATTCGGCTGTAACCGGAGCAATTGGGCCACATTCGCCTCGATTCTAGGCACCTTTGGTTCAATTCTTGCCACTATTCGGGTGACATTCGGCTTTATTCGGGATGGCCAAAATTGATTCGTGTCCATTCTTGGCGATTCAGCGCTGAATCGGGACTTATTCTGGACCAATTTGTCTCTATTCGGGGAGCTTCCTGAATCAGAGAATCCACCGAAACCATCCAAATCAGGCCACATTCGGGCAGAATCGGCCAGAATTTATGCGGAAGAAATCGGTTCTGGTGTAACCCTATAGCTTAGCGTCGTCTGACATTCGTGTCTGTGTAATGATACAGCAATAAAGCGCCGTCTGTCATTCGGGTCTGGGTAAAGATATAGCAATAGAGCGCCGTCTGACATTCGTGTCTGTGTTATAAAGCGCCGTCCGACATTCGTGTCTTTTCTCTACATGTCGCCATTACGATTAGAGTCCCATCCTGCTTGTACGTTGTCTCAATTTATAAATGTGTAGCCCAATGAAACAATGAAACAAAAAAATATATATATTGCGTCGAAGCACGCGACATCCCAACCGCAACATTACTCAGTCTTTCTTAAATGTCCGGTCACATTATTTTTATGAATCCCATATCTGTTTGACCTACACCTTTCTTCCAAACTGCGCTTTCAGCTCATCCATGAGTTGACTGGAAATTGGAATCGGTATGTCTTTTCGTGCCGAAGTGGAGCGAGGCGGGGACTCGAAGACCGGCATCGGTGTTTCAAAGGCCGAGGAATCTGTCTCAATCAGGTCTGGATTCACATCACGTACAGAATAGCTAGATGAAGTTTCTGTCATAGAGATGGACGTACCCGGATTTCCCTTCTTCGTGGACGACACAGAAGACAAGGTCCGTGTTGATTCGGAAGTTTTGATGGATGACGATTGCTCTGCCGACAGGGATCGCAAAAACTGACATATGTAGGTGAATGAGGCACAATGGTTGCACGAGCATGAGTCTTGCCACATCTTAAAGACACGCTTGTTACAGATGAAAGCGATAAAGATGTAGACTCCTTGGAGAGAGTTGAGGATGATGAAGATATACAAGAGAGCCGTAACGTTGGCAAAGGCAGCAATGAAACCAAATATCCATGTGAATCCAAGTAGTGTTGACATCTGCGGTAAAATGGGAAAACAAGAAAACGTTGACATGGTTTAGGGCAGTAATAGCGCTACAGGGAACAGTGGATTGTGAGGTTGCTATTCCCTCTGATTTTTCAAGTAGAGACAAAGTGTGGAAAAGAGAGAAAAGGGGGAAGAATCAGAAGTAAAGGGAAGCGTGACGAAAGACAGAAGAGCATAAAGAGGAAGGTGTGGTCATAAATACCTAATTCTCTAGCACCCGTTCTTTATTTCGTTAAAAAAAACGTCCCTCTTGTAGGGGTATCCATTCACATTTTCATGATTATGGCTTATTACTCAGAACACTACTGTGACTTCGGTTATTGATAATGCTACAGTTTAAAATCCGTATCGTATTTCTTGTAGTCGTTGGTTGATCTGGGATTTTGCGTTTTCTATAGAAGTGAGTTTTTGTTTACAATATGTCTCTAAATCCGCATGTCTGGCGATTACAGCCCTTATCAATAGTAAATGTTTTAGCCATATCAATAAGAACTTAAGACATTAAGTGATTTTTAATCAATCTTAAATATTTAGCGATTTTCATGTTAATTTCCCCCATTTTCATCGAACAACGTGGAATTAAAAGTATGATTAAAGTAAAAAGTGAAGCAATCTTACCTTCAGATAGACAACACCTTCAGTCGTCAGCTTCGATGACTTTCTCTTCGTGGTTTGGTTTGTCCTTTTACGAAGACCAGCAACAACGAGAGCAAAGAGAATTCCATTAAAGATCAGACTGAGGGCCATGGGCACACCAAACACATAGAGGTTCATGAAGCCATTACCAATCCAGCAGGATTTGATTGTACCGTAAGTCAGTGCAACATGGGGCAACTTACAGAGGTGGACTATCACGCAGGGTATGACGATGAGCAATGGTGACCCCCACGCAGAGACAAGAAACACCACCAGTAGTCTCTGGCCTTCGGATGTTTTCTTGACCTTTTGAGTTAGTCCAAACCTGCGATAGAGGTCAAATGCAAGGGCCATCGAATGTGCAAAGACAACAAGCCACAGGTAGTGTCCGAGTACGGCAAAACATGTGCAAGAGATGTGGTTCGATTTCGCCATGCCACTGAAGAGCAACATTAACTGTGCCAATGTCAAGGAAACGCATGTACTCATTACTAACTGACTACAAATAGATTTTCGAAGGCTTCCAAACTTGACGTAGGTGACAAGGGTAAACACAAGGCAAGCAATCGACAGAAGACAACCAATGAAACTTGTTATAGACTGCCCTTTTGAAAATGTGATTAGGTAATATTCACGGGTGGTGTTTCCAGTACTGTCTAGGAAGGAACAGACTTGAATGGAGTCGTTATTCACCAATTTGTAATTATCTTGATCAAAAATCATACCGAGTGGTTTATACAAAACTGAACCATTTCTTAACATGACAAAGTCATCGACCTCTAACGTTATCATCGCACATCGTGACGCGTTCTCACGCATACAAACCAAAAGATCTGCATCTACATTGCTGGAATTATCAGAATACCACCGAAATCTTTGTGTCAAGAGAGAATCTTCAATCGCGTAAGAGGTATTAGTTTCGCTCACAAAAAAAATTGTCCTTGAAGAATCACCCATAATCTGGAATTCATTAAACCAGACAGAATTGTTACTACATATCTGATCTCCTCTTCTAACACATCCTACTTGCACATTGACTTCTGATAAACGGCATGTCAGGTCTCCCGAATTCCTGGTCCCTGGGACAACCCACCGGACCATCTTAGATGGTTGTCTGAACGGCACAAAGCCCCTGGGCAAATCAAAAGTGAGGGTGACAACTTGTAAGCAGATTCCAATACGAGAAGAGCTCACATTCCTCCACGTCGCGCTTATCTCTCGAACTTTAATATTCTGGGGAAGGCTGCTATGTAGGGTGAACCACGACACTGATTCATTTGCAATGGGCCACAAAGGGCCACAGAACGATTTTCCTACGACTTCATGCTCGCAACTCACTGTGGCAGTAGAAGGTATTCGACTATCATTCAAACATCTCATGTCACCTTTGGTTGAATCGACGACACATGACCTATCTAAGAGTTTGTAGCCTGCAGGGCAGGAGAGTTCGATACACATTTGCATAGATGGGTCAAAGACCTGTGTGTGGTTGCAAGCTACTGGCACGATTTCTTCTAAGGATGGCGCGTCATGGAGTGACGTAAAATCAATCAAAACTGATATAGGGGGTAAGGGATGTAGTGAAGACTCCTGATTGAAAGTACCTGACCATAGAGGGTCAAAGTCTGTAGAAGGCCCCTCAGCAACGATGGCATCAATGCTTAGAGAAACTACATATGTCATATAGACTTGTGTCATTTGGCTGTAAGTGGCAATCTCTTGCACCTGCGTAGTCAATGGCTCCCTGATGGTGACTGTCTGCTGATGATCTGTACAAGGTATTACATCACCCACTGAGGAATGAAGTATGGATATATTGTACTGGTCGGACGTGTTATCACATAGAAAACAGTGAGGATTTCTGTACATACGGCCATCTCTGAGCGAAATGAACGTTGCTAGATAGGAACGACAAGCACGTTGGATAGCAAATGATGCTTCTCCGTCATCGGTATTCCGACAAGTACCAAACTCTGTATTGGAACATATTCTCACATCCGTTATACCAGATGATGGAGGCACGAAGAACCAATTAGTACAATTCTTCATCAATATTGTAACACGCTCTTGAAAGGTCGCATTAGTGGGTATCTCCGGGGCTTGAGTGCTACATTCCACAAAGAAAGACCAAGGAGTGACATCATGGAGATTTATCCTGTTACATTTAGCACAGTATGGATTCTTGAAACTAATGGATGACACGAAAGATACAGGAGCTAGGGTGAAGAAGTCAGACTCAGTTGCAAATCCTTCGCAGTATTCCTGTACCAAGACATTGTTCCAGTCTGATGCACACTTGTCGATCATCAGAAACGCTGTATTTTTGCCCGAAGAATATGAGTGAGGAGGGATCATACAGGACAGCTGGTCAGAATCGATGTTCTCGGTTGCATTGACAAACTGGCTATAAAGAGGAGATGAATTGGTGCACGTTGTTAGGAAATCGGGGCAACAATCGTTGAAGAAGAAACAAGGCGGATCACAATGGCATGTTAAATCCGAGGGAGGGTTGACTGAAGTGCATCCATTTTGTGGGTTACACAGAGAGTGGGACTCGCAAACGGGGACGGTCAAGCCTTCTATTGTGACGTTTACAAATCTTTCTTCTGTAATGGATGAAAATACAAAATTAATTATTTAAAAAACCTAATAATTATAAGCGTACAATCACATTAATTTATCGAAAATGCTTACATTAATACTGCTTCAATTTAAAGATTAAAGTCTGTCTCAAGCTTTAGTAAGAGTTCAATTTTACAAAAGTGCAGAGACCATTATATATTTTTTCATCTGATGACTCTGTGAAAATTTAAACTTTACATTTGAGGGATACTAGGCTCCCCTTCTTTATAAAAAATAAATGCCTTCAACAACTTATCTCACAATTCTATTGAGCGACTGCATACCAGAAAGCCACAAACAAAATCATATCTTGTAACAGGGGCAGAGCCAGGTTATTTTATCGGGGTCAAGTAGAAGTCTTTTCTTTCAATTGAATTATTTGGTATTACATAGTTTCAAGGCCAAAATAAATTATTCAAATGAACAGGAATCAAATTAAATGACTCTATGCCATGGTGATTGATTACAAAACTATAGTGAGTATCAATAAAAAAAATCATCCCTGTAGAAAAATGACTTCACACACCTAGATGTATAGACATTCTTATTTTCTTCCATCCTGTGACCTGGATGACCCTACTCAATCCTTATCCATATCGGATTGCTGGGAATGACTAATACATTATACTTTCAAAATCAATGCAATATGATATCGAAATTCTTAATGAGTACTTTAAGAAGGGTTTGAAATCTCACCGCTAGGTGTAAGAAACACCAATATGAGCAAGAACAGCAGGCGAACCTTTGCTGCCATCTTGAATCGAAGAATTAAATCGTTTGAATGTTCTTGAATTAATATATCGATATGACCATGGACTTGTCTTGTCACAGAACATACTCTCAAATATATTCTCAAATGAGGAAGTAGTGAACAGTCGTTTTTTTTTATCTTCTCCCCACCTTTGCCAAACGAGGGAATTTTTAACTATTACTTCATGTGCCCTGTTCATTGTCTCGAAACGAAAGGAGGCACTGGAGTAGAAGGTGTAGAAATAATACAGATCTAACCAATGATATTCAGAGCGAATGTGCAATCTGAAAAGAACTATGAAAACACTCACACGGAACGATCTCTATAACCACACAATCAATCATTATCCGCCAAGATATTTCGTTTCTAATAAGTGTATTGTCCCCGGTTTTACTTTATTCATGGAAATAGATTTCATATTTTGATGTGTTATACTTAATGACTTTGTGTTTACAATCGTCAACTTGTGCATTTGTTTTCATTAGATTATAATGATTGACGGACGTCTTCTGAAAGCTCGATCTCTTTTCCAGCTCCGGACCTCCTCACAGTAACCCTTTTCTGATCACAAATTGACATTTTATCTACTTGATTGACTACAGCTTGGTCCTATTCCCCAAATTCTCCCTCACTGCAATATTAGGTTCGGTCGCGTGGTCTGCTACCAACTTGGACTGGATTGATGTTTTTGATCAATGATCATGGTTTAGTTGCCATTTTTTAAAATCTTTTCTTCTTTACAAAAAATAAAACGAAAGTTAAAAGGCCTTGAAATATCTTTCTGTTTGTCCTACCACGTTTTCTTTCCGAAATAAAGACATATCACAGTATGAGCGGACACGCACACATCCCGACACACAAGCGCACTCACCCCACCCACTTCTACCACCGATCTCTCCACTAACTGGATGGGAACAATAACGCTGATTGGCCTATTCCGTGTTGAAGCACCGGAAGTTGTACATCCGCACGCCGAGTTCCCCCAAAAAAGCCAAAATCGAAGTAGAGTCTAAATAGCGTTCACGGCAATAGTGTCAATAGATGTCAAAACTGATTCTCTACAAACATCAATGTGTGCAGTTAATATGTCTAGGAATGTAATTTTATTACGTTATGTTTTCATTATTTCAGTACAATGGTGACTGATATTTATCTATTTTTTGGAGGGGGCGCGGGGGGGTGGTTCTGGCATTTTCCACGTGAAGTGCAGATGTTGATTTATAATCATGTTTTCAACTGAGATTTTCCATTCTATAAGATATGTTTGTACTTACAAATCATGTAGTAAGATTTTTTTTTAAATTCCTACATGTAGCCAACTGGGGGATGACAAGGCAAATGCGATCACTCATATAGAGTTAATGTTTCTTGCTCTGAACTACAATTGAGCAATGAGCAATATTTTTATCCGTCCATATTTTGTCTTTCAACCATTGGAGTGTTGTCAAATTGCAAGTGTCAGTATTGATTGTTATAAAAAAAAACATATTAGAATTTTTAAATTATGATTGGGGTCTATGTCCGAACTGATGTTTGAAGCAAAAATGAGAAGTGTGTCTGTGTGAGGGTGTGTTGGGGGGGGGGTGGGGGTGTGCATGGGTGCGTGTATTTGTGAAGGGGGTGCATGGGGAGAGTTGGAGAAACAGAGTTTACAGCAGGAGTGATTTTGTGCAAGAATGGAATGGCAGATTTAACTACGAACCATTGGCGGCGGAAGCCCACAAATTTAGGGGAAGGGGTCCACCTGAAATTTATGGTTGGACATAGGAAAAAAAATTGACAAGCAAAAAAAAAAGGGGGGGTTATCAACCCAAAAGTTAGGGGGAACGCAAGAAAAATAATCTGACAAGCAAAAAAAAAAGGTTATCAAACCAAAATTTAGGGGGGGGGATGCAAAACAAAAGAAATAATCTGACAAGCAAAACAAAAGGGGTTGTGCATAATTATGATTGTGAAATTGTGAAATTTCATATTTTGCATTCGATTTTGATGATCTTTTTGGCGTTATGCTTATTTGATTTTTTAAAAATTCATATTAACATTTTGTTAGGGTAGACTTGTCCTTTAAAAAGGACAGAAGCCAATATATTCCTATAAAGACATCTCCACTGAAAATATATTAACCATCACTCTGGAACCTCTCTTGAAACTTTAGCCTACTGCATTTTCTCTTTCATTTCTTTCATAATTGAAAGAGCTTCTTCAATGATTTCGATGATGCTAAAATAAAACGCCCTCCTTGAAAAATAAGACATTTCTGTATATTCTTCGGAAATATATACAGCCTACAAAGATATGAGATAAAACCATTTGTTGACGGGGGGGGGGGGGCGGGGGAGGATGGGTCGATTGTATCATTGTAACGCAGTATAGCTGTCGAAAGTTGGAAATTGGCTAATATTGATACAACTTTAAAGTTCTTCCGCCCAGGATATAACCGGGAAGCTTATGAAAGTTTATACCCCTGGGCTTATACACATGCTACCTGATATAACCGTAATATACCAAAAGATCATACAGTTACCTATATTGCACGGTCGCGACATACCAGGAAAATTGAGTAGCTATATTCTTATAATAGTATTCTGTAGTATCAAGAGTTTCATCAATGGTGGGAGATCTTTACACTCTAAAAACAGAGAGTAAAACTTTACCCAATATTGGGTAGAAAGGGAACATGCATGTTTGCCTTGTATTATTTCCTTCCAATATTGGGCAAAATGCATGTTTGAGGGAAAATTTCAACGGCACATTGCGTAAAATTTACAAAATATTTGGTATCTTTTTACCCAACAATTAACATGCATGTTCCCATTTTACCCAAATTGGGTACATGTTTTTTAGTGTAAAAAGGATTGCAAAGACAAATAGGCATATCACGTTTTTCTTCACTTTCCTCTTTTCATCCCCTTTATCCCCTCCTATCTCTCACCCTCTCCCTTTCTCTCCCCTCTCTTCTCTTCTCTTCTCTTCTCTTCTCTTCTCTTCTCTCTCTGTCTCTCCTGACCTCTTTCAATGCCCTCACTTCCTACCATGACCGAGTAATTGCTCTTGAAACCACTCTATTATGTGTTATATTTCGCCTGTAGTTTCGAAGTGACAAAAGAAGTGACGTCACTATCGTTTACATATCTGAATTTTCAGTGTTGTAGTTGAATACCTTAGCGAAAAAATCAAGGCCATGACAACTTTTGTATTTGTCAAAACGCCTTTGTTGGAAGAAATATATAGATGTAAAAAACCCCGCACAATTATTATTTTTTGCGATCGCTCACGCATCCATCGGCCTACAGAAGGAGATATTACTGGGTCGCTTCAAAGCATTTCTAAACTTTGTGTTCTAGCTACATAATATCTCAATCTGTACAATATGACCGTCCTGAAAAGCAGACCAAGGATGGCAGATCGAAATGATCATATGGCTTCATGGCTTCGGATTGTGCTTTTGTGTTTATTTTTCTTGAATTTCATGCCCAACGGTGAGTTGATCTATTTTGCTGCTGATTATCTTATTCATGTTATCCTAAAAAGAACATACATCTCTCCTGATCAGTCACTTCTTTGACTTTCTTTTTACTCTGATCTTTATTAACGGTTTGTATAGTATTTGCCAACATTTACAAGAGGCCAAAAAGTCTCAAATATTATAGATTTGCTTAGATGACTGCTTTTCTATCCTCATATGTCAGCATGTCAGCAAAAATACATTGAAAATGGCTAATATTTGACTGAAACACCGTCGAGGTACGTTTTATTTATTCTGGGCAGATTATTGTGGAAATGTGGCGAGTCATCTGACCTTCATCATGTTAGGTTATCATGAGTAAATATTGACAATCTCTCTGTCGGATTTACTTTAAAAAAGAAGAAACTGCCCTATAATCAACATGATTAGTGTCAGTACAAAGGCCCATGGCAGTCCTGTCTGTGTTGTACAACAGCTTTTTGAATAGTTTACTTGCAATTTTTTGTTTAAACCATCTTTTACCATTTTGAACTGTTAAATAGCCCTGATACTTGCTATATTTACGCCGAAGAGTTTAAGGAGGTTTGAATAAAAAATATATTTGAAATGTTTATTTTATTCTTAAAAAGGGCCTGAATCCAAAACTTTATTTTCAATGTTGACATATTTCGTTTCACTGTATTAAGATTAATGCATTTAAGAACAAAAATTGTATAGTTTTATATCAGGCAAAGAACCCCCCCCCCCCCAACAAAAAAAAATTCTATAACAATCACAAGATATTACGCCCAAATATTATGAGACTTGGATATCACATTGGTCATGGAGTGGAGACGTTCAAGACACATTTTGTCCCGCAATATGTTTGGGGTACTGTGTTCATATTTTCACGGTATATTTCGGCAATACTTGCTTTTGTTATTATGAATAATGATAATTTTTACCCCATTTCTGTTATCATGATTGTTTACATCAATATTCATGAATAGTGAACGTAATATGTATGGATAAGCGCCAACTTATTGAAAAGCGCTCATAATGAGACAAATCCTTGCTTAAAAATTACTCAATTATGGTATCTAGATTCCATCCAAATCATCCCGGCCAAAAAAAATTATTATTGCTCAAATTAGAGTCCAATAAATGTTGGTTGAACTAGTACAAGTATGTAAGTACCGACTTGTCATCATGGTCATTGGATGGCACAATCAACGGCTTGCTAATTTGCCATTATTGTACTTCCATGAAAAAGAAGAGTACGAGTCCATAAAATGTTTTCTCGCCAAAGCCCCAAATCCAAACATGTTTAAAAACATTCGAAATCATTAAAACTTCAGGTTTGTAGCTGGACTTTCAAATGTTGCTGTATGACGTATTTTTAAAAAAATCTCTAGTAGTAGCTCTTAAATATAAAAGAATGTGTGTGTGTATATAATTATATTTATATATATACATTCAATTCTTAGCTTTATTCTTATTAAAAAATATTGATATAATATATCAATATTGTTTTATTTCCAATTTTTTTTTAGCTTGCACTATTTCATTGTATTATAATCAAATAGTGCGAGTAAATTTTTTTGGAAATGTCATGTTTTTTGTACTGAAAATTGAACATTTTGAGCAATGTTTGTGATCATGAACAAGCGCGTATGTAACAATTATTGCGAGCAGAAATTTTTAACATACGTTCTGGCCTAATCGAAAACGGACCTGTTGAGGACTGTTTGAAGTTACCCATGAAGACGATACATATTTGAACAATCAAATTGCGAAGTGCGAGCTGAAAATTTATGACATTTTGACCAAAAAGCTAGACATTCTAAGCACTTTTTGTAATTATGGACAGGATAGGTATATAACTATACAATTGATGCGAACGCGAAGCGCGAGCGGAATCAAAATTGAGATTTAGAACTTAAAACGGGACCAGATATTCATGTTATGTTAATCAGGAAAAGGATGGGTAATTGAGTATCTAACTATATTAATAATGCGAGCGCGAAGTGTGAGCAGATTTTTAAAAATCTGAAACAGGATAAATTAAGCACATTTTAGATAAAGAATAAGCTGTGTATCTCGATAAACATGAGCGTGTTTAGATTTAGACCTAGAATCTGAGCATTCTAAATAATTTTTTTAATTATGAAAATCAATAATGCGAAGCACGAGTTAAAAATATTTGATATTCCGATCTGAAAAGGGGAAAAGGAGTGAATTTGAGCACTATTTCATTTACTGTGTAGGAAAATTCTGAATTGGATATGGATCGCACTTAATAAATGATGCGAATTCGAAGCGCAAGCTGATTTTTTTAATTATCATTTTGACCTAGGACCGGGAAATTCTATGTACATTTTGTCATCATATGAAATTGATGACTGCCTTCCAATCCATCTTACTAAGCGCGAGATGAAACTTGTCGATATTCCGAAAGGAACAATTTGATTAGTAGGAATTCATGAAAATGTTAATATCTTACTTATTGATCTAATAAGCCTAATGAGAGCGTTACATTTGTTGATATTAAGACCAGAAAACTGGACATTTTAAGCACTTTTGTAATTATGAATTGGATACATAGGCTAATATATCTTTAACAAAAATAATGTGAGCGCAAATCGCGAGCCAAATTTTTTGATAAACTGTCATGAAAGGGGGTTTTAAGAAGTATGTTAGAATATAGTTTTACATAACGCACCAATCAAAATGCGAGTGCACAATACTAAATGATACCTTTTGACAATCAAACCTGAAAGGGGATATCTTTTGAAAACTTTATGGAATATACGAAAAGAATAGGTGCTCGATAAATCAAAATATGTTATAAAACGGACATTGTAATTCAATTCAATTTAAATTTATTTCCACAATTAAAAGAACACTATCTAAAAATTCAATTTGTTTATCAAACAAATGAAAAAGTGAAATTACACCTCCATCAGGTTATACAAACACTACATGTAACCTCCAAATCTAATCACATCATATCATTACAATAAACAACTCACAAAGTATAGATTTATATTTCTTTAAATGGCAACATGTGCAAAGGCAAGATAAAATTGAGGAATACAAAAAAAACACAAATTAGTTCTGCATTATCATCAGAACCTAAGGTAATTTACATACATGTATATTGTTTTCAATCTTCTGAATTGATTAAAAGCATGAAACAACGAAATTGTTTATACTGTACAAGACAATGACTTCAGCCTCATTTTTTGTATGAAGACTCTAACAGAAAGTTTGAATTGTTTGTCTGAAATACCTGAGCAATTACATGAAAAAGTGAAATTACACCTCCATCACTTTATATAAACACTACATGTAACCTCCAAATCTAATCACATCATATCATAACAATAAACAACTCACAAAGCTCGATGTCCGAGAAATGTTTTGTATATTGAATTCAAAACTTGATATTTTAAACTTCATATCAGCCTATATATATATATTGAGCAAGATATGCATCTCAGAGAACAGGCAACGAGAGCGCGAAGCGTGAGCGAAAGTTTTATATAATGGCATGAAAGAGGTCTTCCCCTCACCATGCTCACCTTCTTTTATCCATTCGTCTTCCTCCTCTTATTTTTCCTCTTCTTTTTTCTCCTCTCTTTCCCCTTCTTTTTTTTTAATTTCTTTCCCCCTTTTTTCTTTTTTTGCTCCTTCGACAAAAAGTGTGGGGGGCATTTGATATTGTGTACCCCTTTTTGAAACAGTGAGGGACGCGCCCCCTGCCCCCTGTAAAAATGCATTCAATGAAGATCTTGTTTCATAAACTCTATAAAAAGTGGAGATTCAGCTCAGTTTCTTGACATGAAATTATAATTAGATCTAACCATTGGCTCCTATAACGATTGAAATGGGCCATTCTTCATATACTTTGAACATGCTTTGCATACATTTTTGCATTTTGCGTTATTAAAATAACGCATAATTTATTTCTCTCGTAATTGCATAATTATAATCGTGGAATAATTTGGCTTTCCTTTGATTGCAGGACTTGGGTTTGGAGATGTTGAATGGTATGAAAATTACACCGTAAATGGATGGACGATCCCGGTATGTACACGTTCGTTACCATGCAACAGTGAAAACTGTTCCACTACCCCGTACAACTCAGATGGACAGTGTTATTGTGATCCTTACTGCTTTTACTTCAATGACTGTTGTATCGACTTTTTCAATGAATGTGTGGAAGATCTTGCTGATGATGACTTCCCTGAGGCGACCAAAGGCATTAATCCCAGTCAGTTCTCATGCGTGACACCAGCAGGAAATCCACAATATAATGATCAGTATCTGATGGTGAGCAAGTGTGATGAACGATGGAATGATGAAAAGACTGACATGACTAAAGCAAAATGTGAAGGTCAGGCGATGGGCGAAGACTCACTTACTTTAATACCTGTAGTATACATGAAAAGCATCACATTCAAAAATATATATTGTGTTCTTTGCAACTTCAAGAATGACGTAAGCCGCGTTACACCATGGGGAATAGACGCAACATGCCTGTCTGCAGAGTTCGCAAATACATCACGAAGTAATTTCAATAACGATCAAATCATTGGAATTATGAAACATTGCGACTGGAACTTTGAGACTCCCTTTTCATCAACAGCTGGAAGAAATTGTAATAATGCACCAAGCACATCATGCGACGTCGACCAAGACAATGATACGATGGTTCAACTAGCTGAGGCATGTGAGTCCTACAAAGGTGTCGTCAGCGTTTATAATAACCCACATTGTTACTTGTGTCACAACGCTTTGGTCTTAAATCAAAATATCGATACAATCTATTTAAACTTGATTTACATGAAATGTCCACCCTTCACGACTGATAAATCCATTATTGCGCCCGTCTACCCTTATCCGAATTATCCAATTTCTGTCATTTTCGATTTTTCATCTGTTAACGATCTCCCTAGCCATGAACAACAACTCGATATTTCCTGTGGAGATAATAAAATCTATGACCAATATCATAACGTTTGTTTAAACCTTTCGTGTCCAGTGGGATATAGTCTCATAAATAGCTCTTGTCAAAGGCTTCCTTCAAACTTGAGTTGCTTGTTCGAGGAAGGACTTCCTGTCCTTATTGAAGTGGAGTGCATGTACGCTATCGAAGATAGGTCGAACTGCAATCCTGATGTGCATTTACCCAATAACATAATATCTTTATTCGATAGCAACTACATGACATCTGGTAATCTTTCGGTTAGTAAGTTCCAAGCTGAAACAATAGGGAATGGGTCTTTAACGGTATGTTCTCAACGCCTGGACATATGGGGATATCTACGAATTAATGTTGATGTTTCTCAAGAAAATTTAGATAGTGTAATTTTGTCCAAAAACATTCAAAACCACTTCGGAAATGTCACTTGTAGTGACATGACTTTAACAATTTCTATTGGATGCAGCAACCTTAAAGAAATTTGTCCCAACGTCGTTCTACATGATGACTTCGTAAAATCACGTGATAACGGGACAAGGCAGGTGTTTTTAGTTGGAGAAATGGCATATAGCTTTCGCGATTCCATCTATTCCATTGAATATAACATCATATCAGGGCAGACGAACTCAAAGCGAGAATATTTACAAGTGTGTAATGTACCACCTGAAACATGTACTTTGGTATCACAGAACGTCTCGCTTTTTGATGACTTAGGCAATGGATCTTACCTGTATTTGCCTCTTAACAGAACATTGACATCGAATGACTATCTTGAAGTTGGAAACGACACAATTTTCGTTTGCTCTTACGTATTGAAAAATAACCATTCTTCTGGATTTCTAAATTTTTCTTCTGCTCAATCAATTCTAAGTACCGTCGGTCTTACGTTGTCCGTAATTGCACTTTTCTTGACTTTCCTTTCTTATCTCAAGTTTAATCTTCTACGGAAAGCAACCTCAAACATTTTGATTATGAGTCTTTGTATTACCCTTATAGTCGCCCAGTTATTCATCTTATTTGGTGGGCTAGCGGCCTTGAATTCTTCTATCTGCATCTCTTTTGCAATCATGGGTCACTACATGTGGATTGCAGTTTTCTCACATACAACAGCTCTTGCTTTTGATTTGCAACGTCGTTTCGGCATCGCAGCAAAGTTTGGCCACACCGATGAGGGCGCTTCGGTACTTGCAAGGTTCCTTGTATTTGTTTGGGCGTGCCCAGTCCTTGTGGTCGGTCCTTGTCTTGGAATATATTTTACTGGCACAACTTTTCAACATTTCTCCCTCAGCTACAGTACACTAACTTGTTGGATCGGTGATGGTTTGGCCAATCTGTATGTCTTTGGAATCCCTGTCGCTTGTTTCCTCATCATCAATATTATTTTATTTGTCATGGTAGTTGTTGGTCTTCATCAGATGAGAATTAGTCCAGTTAACAAGCACAAGAGCAAAGACTCCAAACTGTCGTCCGACCTTGTGATATATGTAAAGGTGAGTACTTTTTTAATGTCCTGAAATTGCATAAGCTTTGGGTATGACGGCCAACATTTAGGGAAAAATATTAAACACTATGTGCTACAAAAAGGATGGGGCTTGAGGGATAGGTATGGTACATGTGTAATAAAGTTAAGAGATGGGGTATATGTGAATGTACTTGCCATGCTTTACCCCCCCCCTCTTTGTTATTGCTTGATGGAAATATGTAATTAAAATGTTTAGCGTTTATTACCACCGTTGACTCGAATGACCGATCAGAGCATTAACAGGGGCTAATACCACACCAATTAATAAATCTGGATATTTCCGTTGTTTCTATCTTTGTCGGGATTAATTTTCGTTGAAAATTAGTGGTCATCTTATTTGTCCCTCTATATGCATCTCCCTGAACTTCTCACAGATGTCAACTCTGCTTGGCTTCACCTGGGTATTGGGTTTTATAGCTGCCTTCGCCGGTGTCACAGCTCTCTGGTATATCTTCATCATCCTCAACTCTCTCCAAGGAGTCTACATATTTATTGCATTTGTCTGCAACAAGCGTGTCCTGATACTCTGGAAGGAATCTTGTCCCTGCTTTGGTAGGCTCTCCTCGATGACGTCCTCCAAGTCAAGATCGACATCGTCGGAAATGGTGACAATGAAAAAAATCAAAGGGGAAAGTCTCGGGTAGCGAATCGATGCTCTGAATGCACACTCAGAGATCTTTGAAAAAAAGGTCTAAGAATTGTAGCCCGATTCAGGGTCTTCAAAATCGAAAAAAAAAGGTCATCGAGCAAGAGTCCTAGCCTCGCCCGAGCTCCTTTACCCGAGGCCAAGACATCCGATGCCAAGGAAAATAAATCGTAGTCTGGTGCAATCGGCAATGACGAGGTTGCAAAATTGTCCTCGAGGCGGAGAATGATGAGGAGATAATATTTATGATCAGTGATACTAGTGAGCCAAAATATCAATAATTACAGAATTGATCAGAGCCATTAATAGAGAGAGTTCGGCCAACCCGGTTCACTGGGTTACTATGCTCTGATATCATCTCGACTTGATTTTGGCAATTCTCTTTTGTTTCAACTTCCACAATCTAAACTCTCACGCTTACAAAAATTACAGAATTCTGCAGCCCGTATTGTTACCCTTATCAGACGCTCTACTCACATAACTCCAGTTCTGTCCTCACTGCATTGGTTACCCATCGAGTACCGTATTGTATTTAAGTTATTATTGTTAGCTGAGTTTTTCACTGTATCCATGGATCTGCCCCAGAATATAATGTTAATTTGTTGATGCCATACAATCCTCCTCGACGTTTAAGATCTTCTGATTCAAAGTTGCTTACAGTTCCTAAATCCAAGAAATCATGGGGGGATAAGTCATTTGCACATGCGGGACCATCCTTGTGGAATCAGTTGCCATATTCCATTCGTAGTATTTCAAATATCGATAACTTCAAAATTGCTCTAAAAACCCATTTGTTTAAAATTGCCTTCCATGCAGTAGTTTGATTTCATTGTCATGACTGTGCTTCTTTTATCTTCGTCCCTTCCTGCTCCATGTAATTTTTCTCTTATTTCCTTTACGTAGCGCCTTGAGCACATAATCAATGTGGATTTGGCGCTTTAGAAATACTCTGTATTATTATTATTAAGTGGCACAATTTCTTTTGAATTAGGCTTGCCTAACAAAGCATTATGCGCCATGTTGGTACACTGTTAGAAAATTTATCCTTAAAATAAAAGAAGTTCCTGTAGCAGTGTCTCGAGAACACCTATAATCTTACCAGATTGCGTTATCTTACATTATATCATGTAAAATTACAGGAAATTGGTATTTGGTGTATGGAAACTTATAAATTTCCTTAAAGAAATTTTTTTTCCCTTTTTAAACAGACCTGTTCTGTTAAATTGCAGAAAAATATCTGCTTTATGAATTTACAGAATGATTCTGTTATTCCTTTCTGCAAAATCTTCTTTTTTCTGTAAAATCAGGTTTTTTTTAACAGTGTACCCATGATTGAAACCGGGTTGGCCGTAATCTCTCTATTGATGGCTTTGGTATCGATAATTACAGAGCGCCATCTCGCGTGAACTAAAACTGAATTGCTCTCTTCTGTTTTGGAACAGTCAACTTCAGTCCGGTCAGTGCTATATGTATTAGATTATGGCATACAATGGTTTTGAGGTGATGTCTATAATGTGACTTCGTCGTTGCATGTCATCTTTAGTAATAATAATTGTTAATTAAATTAAGGTTTGCAGACTTTTAAAAGTAATTTTATAGTGCTGTTGACGGTATTGACATAAGTTATTTGGTGGTGGTATTTAGACAACTTTTTTTACTTGTAAGTTTTCTCTGGACATTAGCTGTTTTTTTTTGAGCGCGGGCGCGCGTGTGTGTATCATAGTATGCGAGGGAGAGTGTGAGAGTGTGGGTGTTCGAGTTTGTAATGACCTTCTACTGGGGACGTTTTACCCATGGAGGACGTCCACAGACCAGAAACATTCATTATCTCATTTCAAACCATTTCATATAGTGAGCGCATAATAATTATGTTCGGTCAATCACTTCAAGTTGTGTGTAAGGGGTAGGAAGTGTCCCCAAGTGGGCCCCGTTAGTTGATTAAATTTAAACTTCTGAGTGTAAAGAAATGCAGGCACACGTCCCCTCTGTGATGACTAATGATAAGTGAGTCCCCGATCGCCACATATTACAGGATAGTCCAGATTTGACCTTGGTGTTTGGAAGTTCCCTTTCCCAAAGCTAACATAGAGGGCACATGTCTCCCAACCTCTAATCGGTGCCAATCCACTCCTCTTCCCTCCCCACCATGAGTGGAGATTGGGAGACATGTGTCCTCTATGTTAGCTTTGGGAAAGGGAACTTCCAAACACCAAGGTCCAATCTGGACTGATTACAGGACCGCGTGTTTGTTCATACAATCAGATAGTTCACAAGGAACCTGATGTTTTTGTATGAATTTTGCAAGTGATTGAGCGAATGGCAACTTATAATCAGATTCCTTGTTAATCAGATTTTTTTATTAAATGTGTTTAATGTGAGAAAATTTAGATTTTTTTTATTGGAGGTTATGGAGGAGCAAATTAAAGTTTTGTTACTTTTGTGGCACTTTGTAAAAGTCGATATATGATGTAAATTGCTATCACTCGATATGTATTAATTTTCTTGTTTTTTTTTTCTAGATTCGGGCAACTAAACTCCTAAAAAAGTTTGGAAATCTGAGTTTGATCGATAATTTCTCCTCGGTTTTAGTGAATATCAATAAGTAATAAATATTAATAAATGGATCATTCAATTATTTTTAAAATGATACCCTACATGATATGATTGTGGTTCACATGGAGGTGCGGTGCCTTGAAATGTGGGGCAAGGTCAAAATTCAAAAGTTGAAAAATGACACAATATTGAAAGTCGCTGTTCTTATTTTCCGTGGTGATAAGTGAGTTTCTCAGCGGTTTCTTTCATTTGTTTTCATGCGTTTGACAGGGCCTTAAAGGCCTTAAAGGCCTTAAGGCCCTGTCACATCGTTCCGTGCAAGCCTTGCGGGCGACCTGCGGGTAACTACTTTTGCTACCCGCAGGTCGCCCGCATTGACAGTATCTCGCACGCATCTCACACGCATGTTGCCCGCAGAGGCGCACGCAAGTCTGAGTTGCCCGCAGAAAAGTTTTGAACATGCTCAAAACTTTGTACGGGTGAGTTACGGGTGACTGCCCGCAACACACCAGCAGAACACCAGTAGGAGACCCGCAGCGGCCGCAATTCACCCGCATGAATACCGCAGATTGCCCGCGGATTTCTGCTCGATATCAACAAACATGCAGTGAAAAATATATAAAATTTAATTTAACCCGATATTTCTAAATAGAATTGGACACATTCTTTTTTAAATAAACTACATTGGACATTATAATAATAATGATATAGAATTTATATGGCGCATGTATCCACCTTGTTCAAGGCGCTCCTATATTACTCCAGCAAAGCTATTCTACCGATTCCTGTGCTCACAGCTTTTTGAGGAATTACTTCCTGTCGGTATCCATTTGCCAATTTATGAAATGAAATATTTAATTTTTTCATAATAATAATTAAAAGTTATAAGATGAGATTGTTTATTGGACAGCTTGAGATATACATGTATAACGAACTTTAAGAAATTGCACCACGGTGTAATTGTGTTTAGGACAATACGTTAGAATTCTTTTTAAAAGTGTGTTTTTATGTTATACCAAGCTCGATTATTGTGAAAACAATATTGCATGATCTGAATATAATTATGTCTGCAATAGTTGGTGTTCACAATACTGCAACCAATTATGTAAAAGTGTATGCAGATGATTTTGTTTTTGAAAATAAAATTGTTAAAAGGATCGATACTTGATTTAATGGAGAGATGAATAATAATAATAATAAAACAGTTTTGAATCTTGCCGACATTTTTCTGATTCACCTTCGTCGAAATTTATAATTTCGTCGGTCTCTGTGCATGGCCTGGGCCGTCGCTAAGGGGGGGGGGGCGTGTGGGGCGCGCCACCCCCCCCCCCCCCACTACTCCGGATATCGTCGGTAAATCTGCGCTGCCATCGGGAAAATGGAGAAAGGGGGCCAGAAAAAAAAAGAAGAGTGAAAGAGGAAAGAAGAGAAAGAGAAAAAGAAAAATAGGAAAAAGGAAAGAAAAATGAAAAAAAGGAAAGAAAAAAAGAGAAACATTAGAAAGAGAAGGGGACGGGGTAGACGACGTTTTGAATAGGTAAACCGTTGAGTCGGTGTAACTAAGGATGCGGTGGCTGAGATGTTGGAAAAGTGAAATATATATATGTTTTAATTTTCGTTTCTATTACGCAAGCGCAGGGCTGCTGGACTGACGCCTGTCGGGAAATGACAAATTGTCTGGTAACGCAAAGCTGTTTAAAACTGTACCTTGTCCTTGCTCGGTATTTTTAACTTAAAATATCAAATCGAATTATCGTAAATTGTCATTTTTTGCGATGCGAACGTGAGCCCTCTTTATCGACATTGATTAGAATGTACTGATTTGAAGTCTTAATTTCAAAATTTTTAAAGCTCGCGCTTCGCGCCCGATTCATAGAGATCCAAATCCTCTCCACAATTTTCCTTCGCGTTGGACAGAGCCTCAAAAGCATACTTTCGGGTCAGTATAGGCCTACATGTATACCGGTATAAAAAAATTCAGCTCGCGCTTCGCGCTCGCGGATGAAATCCACAGCTTGTTCAATTACATTAGGAATCTGAGTTTGTTTGGGTTTTTTAAGGGGGATGTTAAGTTTACAAGTAAAGGTTTTCACCTCGCGCGTCTGTACTGACAATGACTAGTTTGTCCAGGTTAATGGTCTAAATAAAAAAAAATCAGCTCGTGCTCGGCGCTTGCATCATATATTCAGGGGCGGATCCAGCCTTCGCCAATATGGGGGGGGGGGCGGAATTTTGTTTCAGTCATATTTACCCTGATCGGCCGCTCGAAAATGATTTTTGTTTGTTTCTTTGTAGGGGTAGTCCTGATAGTCACTTCTCAGCTTTATTCTTAGAAATCAACAAAAATATATAATATCATAATCCTTATTTATATAATGCGAAGCGCGACCTAAATTTTTTGGAAATCTTGTATGTATTTTTTCCTAAAATTTGAACATTCTGGGCAATGTTTGTTATCCTGAATCTGATGATATTATGGCCTGAAAACTGAACATTTCAAGCACTTTTGTAATTATAAATAGGCTGCATCAGTTAATATATTTTTAACCATTAATGCGAGTGTAAATTCCGAGCGTAAATTTTGTATACACTCATGAAAAGGGGATTTTAAGAAGTTTGTTGTATAATCAATATTGAGACATACATAACTTGCCAATCAAAATGCGAGTGTGCAGTGCTAGCTGATACGTTTTGACAATTAGATCTGAAAAGGGATATTTTGAAAACTTTATGGAATACACGAAAATAATAGGTACCTGATAAGTCAAAATTTGCGAGCGCGAGCAGAAAAAGTTAATATTCAGACCATAAAACTAACATTTTTACATAGCACTTTCTAAAATCAATTTGTAAATCACACAAAATAATGAAAGTTCGATTTCCGAGATGAAATATGTTTTGTATGTTGACTTCCAAACTTGATATTTAAACTCCATATTGAACAAGACATGCAAATCATCTAACAGGCAATGCGAGCGCGAAGCGCGAGCGAAAATTTAATAAAATGACATAAAAGTTTTTTTTTATTTTCCAAGTCTTCCCCTCACCTTATTTTATTCATTCGTCTTCCTCCTCTCCTCTTTTTTTTCTCTTCTTTTTTTCTTTTCTTTTCATTTTTTCCATTTTATTACTCCGCCAATAGGGGGGGGGGGGGGCCTTGGCCCCCCTGGATCCGCCTATGTATATTTAATAAGATCCATATCCTCTTCACAATTTTTCTTCATGTCTTTGCAAAGTGTTTCAGAAGTTCCCTTTCGCGTTAGAAAAATTCAGCTCGCATTATGTTTATTGAGATACACAGCATGTCCAATTACAGATGCGGAATATCCGAGTTTGTTGTTTATATAAAATCGTGTAAATGATTTAGATTTAAAGTCAAATTATAAAAAAAAAATCAGCTCACGCTCGTATTATTCATTGATACTTTCATGATTACAAAAACTCCATGGAATGTCCGATTTTAAGTCTAAATAATAACAATTAAAATAAACTAGCTCGCGCTTCGCGCTCACATTACTCGTTTGATTAGATACCCATCGTGTTCAAGATTGCAAAAAAGTGTTTGAATGTTCAATGACCAGGTTGTAAAATCAAAGTTTTCAGCCCGCGCAACTAATCCAACAGTATGTTCCAGGATAAGGTGAAAAAAAATGAGCTCACACTTCGTGCTCGGAGCATCTTTACATTTTCCTTAATGTTGGACAGTACTTTAAAGGTTCCTGTTCGGGTCAGTAAATAAATACTTTCAGCTCGCGTCCAACTATGCCTACATATGCAGAATTCGTGTAAAAGAAATAAGTTTTCAACTAAAAATATCAGAAATGTTCAGCTCACACTTCGCGCTCGCATTATTCATTGATACACTTTCTTTTCATTATTACAAAAACTGCATGAAATGTCCGATTTCAAGTCTAAATCTAAAAGAAGAAAAAACTCGCGCTTCGCGCTTGCATTACTTAATTCATGATTACAAACACTATTTACAATGTCAAATTTTCAGGTTTTAAAACAAACGAAATTTTAGATCGCGCTTCGCGCTTGCAAAAGTTATTTCGTACTATGCCCACCTTCTTCATGATTACATTCAACTCGCTTATATACTGTGTTATCTATTAAACTGTGCTTAACCAGTTTAGTTTTCAACTTGAATATCTGCATTTGTTTTTTTCCGTCAGCTCGCGCTTCGGACTCACTCTATTTGGTTAGTGAAAAATGTATTCTATTCATAAGTCAATGCAAACAGTCATTTATTACATTATTGTTTAGTTATTAACGGTTATTATTCATAATTAGTGTTTATAATGTCCAAATTTCAGATCGTATATCTATCCTCTTCCTCTACAATCGAATGTTCAGGTCGAAATATAAAAATTTTCAGCTCGCGCTTCGCGCTCACGTGGTCATTTCTATTGAGACCACATGAAATACTTTGTCTTGTTTCTAAGAATGAAAGTTTAGTTAGGACTAATTCCTTTAAAAAAAATCAGATTTTGGCGGCCGTAACGGGGAAAATATGATGAAACATTTTTTCCCGCCCCCTCCCCTTCTATTGATAACTTGAGCTGGATCTGTCCCTTGGTATGACGATAGAAAATGTGACTGATATTAATGAGGAACCCTACCATGCCACATGTCGAACGTCGGCAATCGGTACTGATATCTGTCGGTAATCAGAGCCTCCACCCCCTCCCCCACCACCACTGGAAAAGGCCTCGCGACTCCCCTGTCTGTGGCATCCAAGTCGTCGACCTCGTGGTCGGTATCGATTCGATCGGCAATGGTCTCAGCGCGAGGCATGTTTACTCATAGGAATTACTATAGAAATGATGATTGCCCAATTTGCCCAATGCTTGCGCCTTGCACGCATCTTACACGCAGGTAACACGCAGGTTGGCGGTAGATAACTCGCAGGTTGGCAGTATAGATAACACGCAGGGCACGTATATGTCGCCCGCAACTTAAACGGAAGCTTGCACGTGCCTCGTCCGCAGGTCACACGCAATGCACGCAAGTCGACAGTAGATTGCACGCAAGTCGACGGTAGATTGCACGCGTCCCGCACGCAGAACCTATGAAAATTCTTGTTTGCCCGCAGAAATTTTGTTGCGTGCTGAAAAATATATGCCCGCAACTCACCCGCAAGGCTTGCACGTAACGATCAACATTAACATGGAATCAAACACATAACACACAAACAAACATCCATGGTTATTTCAAACCACGACTCAAACCATGTGATCTCACAGAACCATCACTACATAAACCACACCAAAACATAAAAATGAAGAAGCAGGGGCTTGATTTGAATGGATTTTCATCTCTATTGACTGTTGACACAGACAAAAGAATCATGTTCTGTATTGACCCTTCATGACTATTTCTGCTTGTTTTGCAGCTCTTCAATTCAGACCCCATCCAACACTTTTGAATCCTGCTTTTCTCGTGTTGGCTTGATCATAACAAGCATGGTATCATTTTAAAGAGAATGAAATGATCTTTTGAATGATGTCAAATATGCATTGTGTAAAATTGGGAGTTGGGAGAAATTAATGGCAAAACCTAGATTTTAAAAACTTTTTTTGAGGGGTTTATATATATCACTTTCACGTATATATATATATATATATATATATATATATATATATATATATATATATATATATATATATATATATATATAATGTGTGAAGTTATACATGTACAACAGCTTTGGCAACTCTTTTTATTTTAAATATTGTAAAGAAATGAATGAAGAGAACAATGGTAGGCGTAGCTTAAATCAAAGTTCCCCAGAGCTATCTACCCTTTGGAAAAATTGGTGATGCCGAAAAAATGTCTCTGCCGGGAATCGAACCCGGGCCCCCAGCTTTGAACGCCGGTGCCTCAACCACTAGACCACCTGTTAAATCCCCTAGTTAGTCTTCAAAACCCTTATATCGAATATCGAATATTGGTCCAACTTCACACGCATTTTAATATCGAACTTGAATATCCAACTGTCCATCTTTACAGTTTGAATTTAGAATATCCAACCAACTTCCTGCCGGTCAACATGCATGCACTGCGCTGCATTTTTTAAATAATCTTTTATTCTCTTCTCTCATCAAACAAAATTGAACATAGTAGAATATTACATTTATGATCATAAATTAAAAATCGATATTTAATCAAATCACACCATAATTACAAAGTTTGGTTAAGAATGTACACATATTGTGATCAACACATCCATACATTTGACAATTCTTAACGAAAATTAAGTAAAACAATGTCATGAATAAATTCTAAATCAATTCAATTTGTTCTCAAAATATCTGATATACATTTTTTTTTCTAACAAGATTGATTCCATGATTATTATAAGGAATATATATTCTTTTTTCTTACATTTATGTACATACATAATATATAATTATGTCTAATTGAAAAACAGTCCAAAACAGTACAAAAAGTAAAATCAAACATTTAATATTCACGTGAGAGAAGATTTAATAGGAGTAGATTTTATATTCTCGCATGCAAGTGTATAACGATCGAAAAGGTAGAGGGAGCGGAAACCGTATTTCGTATATGGCTGTTGGCTGTGCGAAAAACAAAATCACAGAGCAGGAAGTGGAAAGCAAGTTTCCGATTTCGTTTTCGCTGTCTGCGTTTTTCCAAACAGAATCACGGAGCGGAGAGCGTGTTCTGATTCTGTTTTTGATATATAACAAACACAAGTATAGAATGAGAAATCAGAAAGAGCCCAAAAGTATTTCTGATTTTAATATTCTGTTTTTTATCTACAAAAACGGAATCACAACACGTTTTTCTCGTTGTGATTTCGTTTTTGTATTTTCAAAGACCGAACCACGAGGCTGATTTCCGTTTTTGCTCTGCGATGATTGGAAAGGAAAAACGAATTATCCATTAGTACCCTGATTCTCCCTACTGGTTATGCAATCAAACCTCCCAACCACAACTGTGATTCAAGCAATATTATGTATTGCTTACTCTGTAGCAAATGCCCAGATGTAACATACATTGGAGAAACCAGTACTAAATTTAGGACAAGATTCAATAATCACAGGTCTACTATCCGACAATATCGCGATGGTTTCCCGGTAGCTGAGCACTTCAACAGAGAAAATCACTCTATCAGTGATCTCAAAATAGTTCTTTTCGGAGGAGGTTATAAATCCGCGGAAGAGAGGAAACTCGTTGAACTTCGACTCTTCGAGCCATTATTCATAGCCGAAGTTTTCAGTATGGCCTAAACAAGGATCTGTCTTGGCTGGACAAATACAATTTTTATAAATAATTTCAAGAATTTCTCATAGGTTTATTATCATTATTATTGCTCTACTCTCCTCCATACGTTATTAACAGTTGATTTCAAGAGTGATTTGGGAGGCCATTGTCACCTCCTTTTATCGTAATTTATTTTCTTGATATATTATAAGCCTTTATCCTTTCTATTCTTGCATTTTCATGATTGTGGTGGCGTCATAATAAGTGATTGTTATGTTACGTAACAATGATATCCTCACGCGATAATTTTTACAGCCTGCGCCTTCAATATGCTTTTTTTTATTATTATTATGATGGTGATGCTGTTTCGTGCGCGGTTCCATTACTACCACATTCATGAATGTTATTATTTCAGTTCTTGTCTCTGTGAGCTTTATTGTATCCATGAGGAAGACGTATGTTTAACGTCGAAAATTTGGAATTCAAAATAAACTGTTGGAACTAAGTACGATGCATTACCACTTTGCCTCATTAATATATATACAGTGCGTCCCACAAAAAACGAAACCGAGATTTATTGATGATTTATCATAACTTAATCACAAACACAATAGACAAATGACCTACCATTGTAAAGCTTAGAATCTCCTTTTTCATTTAATATTACTTAGATTATTTCTCATTCACGCGTGAGTGAGCAAAGACAATTTGACGAGGGGATACCAAAAAGTCATTTGGCGGGCTGTATCTGGGTTTCAAAAAGAAAACCACATTTTCAAAACTTTCAATATCTGCTCTTTAATTTGATACCTCAATTACAGAAAATGGTTGAGAAATAACAAAGTTCTTGTTATTTGAAATAAGGCTTGAATTTCAATAATTTCATAAAATGAAGAGGTTTTAAAGGCTAGCGTTCAAACGCACTGGACACTCCGTTTTGTTGACGATCAGCCATGCATTAAGTCTATTGTTAACCATGCGATAGCTTCTGTGGGAAACTGGTGAAAACACGTTTATTTAATGCAATTATGGAAATACAAGCATTGTTTCGAGGGAACATAACTTTTTTACTTCTTGACCATTTTTTGTGATTAAGGTATCAAATAAAAGAGTAGATATTGAACTTTTTAGGCATGTGATTTTCTTTTTGAAATTCAGATACCCCCCGCCAAATGAGTTTTTGGTATCCTTTCTTCAAATTGTGTTCGCTCACTCATGCGTGAATGGGGAATAGTCTAAGTAATATCAGATGAAAGAGGAGATGCTAAGCTTTACATTGGTAGGTCATTTGTCTATTGTATTTGTGATTAAGTTATGATAAATCATCGCTTAATCTCGGTTTCGTTTTTTTCTGGGACGCACTGTATATAATATATATATATATATATATATATATATTACTTATCGTTTTTTGTGTCTTTAAAGGAGAATGAAACCTTTGAAACAACTAGCAAGTGTGAAAACAGAAAAATCAAAGAAACAGATCAACGAAAGTTTGAGAAAAATCGGACAGATAATGAGAAAGTTATGAGCATTTGAATATTGCGATCACTAATGCTATGGAGATCCTCACATTGGCAATGCGACAAAGATGTGTGATGTCACTTGTGAACAACTCTCCCCATTACCTTAGTATATATTTCACTTAAACTGCCTCTTTTATCACATTTATCAGTAGATAATGTGTTCTTTCTATAGGAGGGCATGTAATACAGATTTTTAAAGAATACATCATGGATAAAGAGTTTGTATCACCATAAGAAAAAGCAAAAAGAGGCATTTTGGGGGTATTTCATAGTCCATCAAAGGGACAGTTGTTCACATGTGATATCACATATCCTTGTCGCAATGCCAAATGGGAGGATCTCCATAGCATTAGTGATTCCAATATTCAAATGCTCATAACTTTCTCATTATTTGTCCGATTTTTCTCAAACTTTCTTTGTTCTTATTCTTTGATTTTTCTGGTTCGACACAAGCCTATACTTGTTCCAAAGGTTTAATTCCCCTTTAAAGCGTCTCAAAAGCTAGTAAAATTATTCCATACACAACAAATCAAACCTATATTAAATTAAACATTATTTAAACTTCCTTTCCCCACCCTTTTGGTCTCTGCAGGGTCTAACAATGTATATTTTACATATTGCTCTCATTTAAGAAATATTTGAATGATATTTGTTTAAAATAGTCTCTAAATAATAGTCTCTAGATAATCTTTGAATGAAATCAGTTATTGTATATATTTGCATTTTCCTCGGTTCTGAATATTAGTAGTCACTGAAAATATGTCAACCTCATAATAAACTGAAATATTCTCCGTCTGATTTTACACTGTTTGTCCTATATAGGGTTGCATGTTTTTTATTATTATTATTTAATGTAGACCCAGTGTTTCCACTTTTAAGAAAAATTCCGAAAATTACAATTAATAATAATGATAATATGTCCATTTATATAGCGCAGTTACTATGTGCATATACTCAACTGCGCTTTGATACTTGGTATCATATTATTACCCCGGATGTAGCTGAGCTACCGGGTACCCATTCACCTCACCTGGGTCGAGCGCAGCACAATGTGGATAAACTTCTTGCCGGAGGAAATTACGCCATGGCTGGGATTCAAACCCACAACCCTCTGTTTCAAAGTCCGGAGACTAATCCACTGGGCCACAGCGCTCCAACGTGAATTTATTCCTCCTTCGATTTAGTCATTACCAATATCTTCATCATGACCACCATCATCTCCATGGCCTTCATCATCATCATCATCATCATATCACCGTCACCCTCAGCTTTATCATCTTCATACTATAATATTGCATGAATTCATGTTTCGTATTTGAAAATGTATGCCCATTCTGCTTTATAAATGTATTAATTAATTCAATTAGTATAAGTTTGGGATTGTCATTTTTTTCAAGCAATCTGCTTATGATGACAATCCTTCTCCTGCAAATTGTGAATATCATATAGTTAATCATTTTTGTCTGAAATTATCTTTTTAATACTCTTTATTTATGATTCATGCCAAAAATGCTAGCATATTATGTTTATTATGTTATGAAAAATGTATTATACGAATGTTATGGATGCAGAAGAAAACAATAAATCAAATCAAATCAAACAACAATTAAACGTTGCAACTTAATATTCATGTTACATGTATATTCAAAGAATTGTTTACCTCGTTGCGTAGCTCGAAGTTTTCTGCTCGCGCTTCGCGCTCGCATTTCGTTAATTTCGTTCCTATTTTTTAAAGAGGGCGTGAACAAAAAATGTTAAATTCCTTGATTTTGGTCACTCGGACCAAATTTAGGCTCGCTCTATTATTGCCCGATTTTTGTTTAAAATCAAACTTTAAAATTTTAGGAAATGTCTATGAATTTCGAGAAATTTGGGCTTCAGTTTCGGGAAGTTTGTTTTGGATCTGTAGAAACACTGTGTAGACAAAGGTTCACTGAGAGATAAGCCTAATTTTCTCTTTCTTGTAGCCATATTACTCCATTACTATGTTATCATTTTGATTGATCTCGATGTATTGTATCTTGTATGGTTTTTTTAGAGATGCGAAATAAATGAATTTGAATAAGAGTAATATAATGAATCTATTGAATGTGATACTGAAATGAAAACTCAATCGTTTTCGCAGAACGATTTCAAGAAAAAAAAAATATTGTCAAATGCCCTTCATGTCAAAGACCAAACAAGAAGTCTTTGCGAAAAATTGGTGAATCAAAACAGCAGATTCGTCCTGTGGCCTACTGACCGTGCAGAAAGGTTGAATGCATTATAAACACTGTGCTAAAAGACACCATGTTGCAGCCGGTAATGTGACAGCGATGCCTAAAGATACAACAATATATTACTTACACATTGAAATAAATGTTTTGACCCCACAAGGATGAGACTGTGCTTATTGTTTAGAACTCTGTTAGGCTATAACAGCGCTTCTGTGCGGCCGGCACTGAACTCTGGGCAAAAGATATATTTACGATTGTTCGTCAGCTCCGAAACTTAGGACGAAACTGCTCTTCTGGTTAAGCAATTTTCGATAAAAACCTCCAAGATCTTCATTATCAATGGGTTAACATTTTCAATACATTTACTGTGCTCTTGAACTGGTCCTACGTCGCAGTGCAAGAACTCCCTACTATCTTTTTTAACGTCAATGCTAAATAAAACTTTACTATATTACTTTACTATAACCCAGGTGAGGTGAATGGGTACCTGGCAGGAATTTATTCCTTGAAATGCGTGTGCGCTGTAATCTTAGTAATTACGGCAGCCAAGCTACAGCTGGGGTAATAATATCCAAGTCCTTTGGAAGCGCATAGAGACATTATTCATAATTGTGATATGCGCTATACAAGAACTGTTTATTATTATTATTATTATTATATATATATACCTGTACTATATTCATTTGACTCTTTGGGTACTTATTTCAGTTTGATAATTGATAATATTTCAAACACGCCACCATATACATGATATACAATCAGTGAAGAAGGGGGGGGGGGTTCCATAGCATGACTCCTTTTTCTGACATCTTATTTATTTTCCCATTCACTGGGATAAGCCTTTTAAAATGAAAGTTCATCACTGTGTATGCCCCTCCACCGGACGAACGGACGTGTCGCGTTGGTTGGCTAGCTCGCAATGTTGGACGCCATTGGATTACAGGGGGGGGGGGGGCGTGGGATGCCCACCCCCCAAAAAAATGACAAGGAAAAAAAAGAGAAAAGGAAAAAAGGGTGACATTTGATATTTTCTTAATATGTCAAAATCTATCACAAAATTGGAATTTTGTATTTTTTGCCCGCTCGCTTGCAACATGTTTTTAATTTTGCCCGATATGCCATATCTGCCCCTCTCATTTTTGGGGGCTAATTACGTCACTGTTGGATACGGTAAAGCTAAAATCAACACGTGTTCAAAACGAAAAGTTGTTAATGCCTTACCCCCCCCCCCCCCACCGGATGGTCCTGAGCAGGTATATAAAAAACGCCAGAGTGTCTGGATAATGATTGTTCAAAATTTCACAAGACAAATTATTGTGGATTAAATATTAAATACCTCTCGTTTGGAGCGGCATCATTATCTCGGAAAGAGGTCCCAAAATTTGACTTATAGGGATCCTTTTTACGTCACGATCATTTACTTGATTGACTGCATTTTCGCCGCTGAACTTGAATACCACGTGGAAGCGAACAACGCCTCAATTTGAAACCAAATATTTTAAGGCTCAGTTTTTCATTCCATTACCCACGTACACGTACCTATTGGCGTGTAGAAGGAAGAATAACTGGGCCCATCGGGCCTATTTGTAAGGTTTATATAACAGGTTTATAGTATCTTGATCTTTAATGTGTCTCATCGTAGACTCATGATGGCAGATCAAAGAGACCGTTTGACTTGTTGGATCCAGACTGTGTGTTTGTGCCTGTTTTTCAGTAACATCTTTCCCTTCGGTGAGTTAATATTATACTTCGTTTCCTTATTTATGATACATTTTCGTTCTTGCCCTGATACGTTTCGACTTGTTAAAGGTCAAGTCCACCCCAGAAAAATGTTGCTTTGAATAATCAAACAAGCATAACGCTGAAAATGTCATCAAAATCGGATGTAAAATAAGAAAGTAATGGCATTTTTAAAGTTTCGCTTATTTTTCACAAAACAGTGATATGCACAACTCAGTGACATGCAAATGAGACAGACGATGATGTCCCCCACTCACTATTTCTTTTGTTTGTTATTATTTGAATTATACAATATTTCATTTTTTGCAGATTTGACAATAAGAATCAACTTGACTGACCCATATAGTATTAAACATTGCTAACTACACATGTTCAGGGAGGAATTAATCGTTGTTTCACTTGACACTGAGAAGAAAATTAGAATAATTCGTATTTCATATAATAAAATACAAAAGAAATAGTGAGTGGATGGCGTCATCAATCTCCTCATTTGCATACCGACCAGGATGTGCATATAACTGTTTTGTGAAATTAAGCGAAATTCTATAATATCATAACTTTCTTATTTTACATCCGATTTTGATGAAATTTTCCGTGTTTTGCTTGTTGGATTGTTCTCTTTTTATTCAAATCAACTTTTTGTTTGGGTGGACTTGTCCTTTAATTTTTCTAAGCGGATATCGTAAGTTGAATATGTGCTTATCATGAGAAGTTGCATGGAAAAAATATAAATTCAGATAGATGAATCAAAATGGAAGTGGTGAATGTATTAATTGCTTTCTTACGTATGATTTTGGCAGTATACAGTATTATACTGCCTAGAGACCGAAGCACACCCAATTCCCGTATAATCTAACAGTAAAAAAAAAATCACTCGATCATCTAATCATATTTTTCGGTTTTTCAGTAACCAAACTGATATAGGATAAATTATGTATGAAATCTCATAAACAGAAGACAAATGAACAACGGAATGCGTGATAACAGACCTCATCTGAGCTCTATTATGTGTCATCGTTTGCCTATTCCATGGGACTTCGCCAACTTGAATCAGTTATTTAAGAAAATCCCACATTTATGTGTTAAGATGCGGTCGAGGGCGTACATTTTATCAACTTCTTGACGTTTCAAAGGAGTCGAGTCAGATGAATGACCAGGGCTCTGTCTCACAAATAGTTGCTATAGAAAATCAAACTCGTTATGTGATTTATATGTGTGTGTCGTTAAGAGATAGGAATTCTATAGAAACTCTTTGATGACGGGTCCCTAATCTCGTGGTTGGTGGAGTCATTATACCCCCTACACAAAGCGACTGCAGGGAACAATAATATTGAATGAAAATTCAGCATCTTCCACGAGAGGTTCCTATCGATGTAAACAAAAGATATAATGCTCTAACGCCTTATAACACTGTGATGAAGTAAGGAAGAAACTCTACCCAGACTACCCAACATCACAAAAAACTGTACTAGCGAACACAAAAGATGTCTGTACATGAAAGGGGCAACACAGGGTATAGCGATAGAAGGGGACACCTTAAACGTGACGCAATTTTTCTCAATTTAACGGCAGGGAGAACATACTATGTGGGTAAAATAAAAATCACACCACCTCATAGATACCCAAAGAGAAAAATTGAACACATATTCATTAGTTCTGGCCTGAAAGAGTATTTTCTCCCAAATAATTTGATACCATCGTTCTATAGTGAAGGTTTACTGTGACTCAAATTTTGAGTTGCGGGAAAGTAAGGCATTACTGCAATTATTAATCCAGGGAAGCGTTTCATGAAATGACTTGTCGAACTTTTATCTGACAAGTCCTGTTTTATCCGACAGTTACCATTGTAACAGTGCTTCTCAGCCAATCAAAATCAAGGAAAGTTGTCGGGTCTGACAACTAGTCGGACAAAAATGTTGATGAAACGCCCCCCCCCCCCAAGATGTCAATAGAGTTATAATCATACAATGGTTGCGGTAAAATCCATTGCTAATATTTTTCCAATAATCAACTATATAATTATTTAACAAACACTTTTAGTATCAACTCTCATGTTAATTTAAATGAAAAGGGATTTGCAATGACGTAAAATGCAACTCGTGTGGGGTTATTATATCCTTGGCATCATTGCAGCCATGCTTTTGGCGCAAACAAATCGAAATTTCCATCACAGTACGAAAACTCCTGATTATTCAAGCATTAACACATATCACATAAAAATGGTACCAGATTATTCGGGAGAACACTCTTTATGGCCATTTATTATAGTTATTTGTTCATGACATGTTTTCCCTTAAATTAGGGACTCGTGAGGTACAGTTTTTTTCTCATACGTACCATTACCAACTTCTTTCTTTCCTTTTTTTTCCTCCCTAAAAGAAATCCTCTTCGCTTGTGTTGCACTATTACATTTCGAAAGTCACAGGGACGTTCATCCCCTTAAAAACAAAAACAAAACATGTGAATGAAATACTACAGATACGTGTTCTCGTAATAGGAGATTCAATGCGGCCCACTCCCCTCGAAAAAAAATCATCGTTATGGAAAGAACATAACCTTTAGTCGGGTAGATATGATCAAAATTATTGCATGACTGTCAATTTGGGTATGACTGCGATTTTTTTGCTGGAAGTTGTAGTATGGGGTGTCTACTTCAAGAATCCGATGGGTGCCACCTGGGCACCCTTGGACATTTCTTTTTATTAACGTCATAGGCCACGCGCAATTTTTCACATACCTCCTAAATATGAATTCCAAATTTTAAGGAATAAACATGTCATGTTTGGTATCAAATTAAAGCTAATAAAAAAGTCGAATGCAAATTAATGGATCAATGGACATTTAAATCATGCATAGGTCAGTTAAAGGTCATTTAAGGTCATTGAGCCTTACAAATGTAAGTAATACAAATAATGTGGAACATATCATGTTCTAAATTCAAACAAGTTGGATATTGTGTAAATTTATTGGCAAAAGTTCAGATGAGGGTGTGCATATTAAGAATCCGACTGGTGCTACTTTGGCATCTCGAGGAATTTTATTTTTGTGACGTCATAAACCACACCAGCTTTCTTACATTCCTCAATATTTAGCAAAATGAATATATCATGTTTGATATCAAATTAAATCAAATTCAAAATGAAAATCAACATATATGAATCACTATAGGCATTTAAAACTTTTCCAGGGAAATTAAAGGTAATTTTAAGGTTATAAAAGGTGAGACTAAGCCACAAACGTTATTAATGCAACATTATAATGTGGAATATCTCATGTTTGGTTGAGGGTGTGTATATTATGGATGTGACGGGTTCTACCTCCTCAATTTTCATTTTCTGACGTCACGAACCGCGCCCACTTTTCACATAAGCCTACAAGTAATTATGACAGAATGTGACACCTTAGAAAATTACTTCTACAACACAAATTTATATTTTTAGACAAGTATCCAATGAGAAAAAAATCGACATTTTACATCATCTTTACTTCACTACATTTTGTTCTCTCATTCATCTTCCAGACTGATTTCCCCCTCTTTAGTCTCAACTGTTTGTTCAGGTTTCCTTGTATTTAGAATTACACAATGTTATTTACATACGATACACGATAAGTGGCAAATGCTTAGCCTAGAGCATTGGACGTGGCCCCGATTTAAATCCACATGCATGGAACAAGTTCTGATAATTCCTTGGGAGTACAGAGAGCCCTCCTAACTTATACTTCCCATTCATACATCATGTACATGGGAGGCAAGTTGCAGGGGAATCGTTCTGATCAGTTGTTCTCCAGATAAAACTCATGAGGAAGAGCACCTTTGATAATTATGCTCTTTTGCTGACTCGTCAGTTGGGGGTAGGCTCATGATCTTTGAAGCATCTGCCTTCTTGATAAATAATGTGAAGTAGTGCTAAGTAATTTTAGAAAGACCATATTTTGTTTTAGTAGTTAAGATTAAAAGTATAAATATTACACCTTTAATTGATCCAGTCCACTTCTTCCGCATCGGATTCTATAGATCAAGATTTTTTTCGAGCAGCAAGTTTAGAGTGGAAAACATTCCCTTGCCAAATTGACACAAAGTGGTATCACAACCTGATAGGGAATCAGTCAGACCGCAGGTCCCTATGCTAATGAGCAAAAAGGCCAGATTCATCCAAATCATCTCGTGGCTGAATCATCCTTCTTGCAAAATCTCGTGATTCGTGAGACTTTCTTTCTCTAAGAATTGTCTGTGCAAAGCTAGTTTTTTTTTTCTACAAATTTCAATGCCATACCTTTAACATGTTTAGTGTCAATTACTTTTCCATCAGTATGCAAAAGACTTGTAAACCCAAAATTAGAATACTGGTAGAACAGAAACGTCAGTGTTGTCAGAGAAAAAATTATATATGCTTCTACTGCCATTACATCTTCAGAAGATAGCTGATAGTACATGGAACATGACTTTGGGCCTACCCGTACTTGTTCATGACACATTGGTTGTTCCCAAGGAATTAAATGAACTTCCTTGTCGATACGATTCAGCGTCACCCTGTTCTATAACTCTTAAGGATTAATACAGTTGCTGGTCGGCCGTCGAATCATATATTTCATACTACAAGTGTGAATCGAAGTAACACAGCTCTGGCAGAGGCATGTAGTTGAGATTGTTGGTGAAGGGGAATCCTATGAGCATCTGGTCGAAGATGTATGGTACAGAGGGTAGTTGTGAGAGGAATATAACAGGACATGGTGTAAAATGTTAAATTGGTGTAGATTATTTGGAATCCCATGAAATGATTTGATACAAAAGGACAAATTAAACGTTTTGTATAAAGTCATGTGAAACTCGAGCGATCATCAACCTTTCATACGTGTAAATGACCTAAGGTCACCGTTACATGTGCTTCATTTTTTTCTAATCTTTAAATATATATTCCATTTTCCATAAGCTTCAATTTGATACCAAATATGATATGTTTATTTTGTACACTAGATAAGTCATAATTAAGAAGTTGACCTATGTGAAAAGGATGGTGTGCTTTATAACGTCAGAAAATGACGTTGCCCAAGGTTGCCAATGTAGCCTTTGTCAGATTCTTAATCAGCACATCCTCAACATAACTTTCAGCAAAAAAACCCCAACATAAATAGTGCCCAACTTGATTGTATTCCAAACACAGTAAATTCTACATTGTTGCATTACTTACATTTGTGATCCAATTTGACCTTTTATGACCTTAAATGACCTTTAATAGCCCTGGATACGTTTTAAATGTGTAGTGATTCATATAAGGATCCTATGTCGATTTTATTTTGCATTTTATTTATTGTGATTTCAAACATGTTTATTCCGCTAAAAGTCATATTAACGAGGAATGAAACTGAAAGTTGGTGTGGTTTATGACGTCAGAACAAACAATTCCTCAAGATGACAAGGTAGCATCCATCGGATTCTTAATATGCACACTCTTAAACTTAAACTTGTTTCTAGTTCCGCATTATATGTCTTACTTACATTTGTTAGGCAATTTGACCTTTTATGACCTTTAATGACATTTAACTGACTTATGCCCGATTTAAATGCCCAGTAATTCATATATTTGCATTTGATTTTTCATTAGCTTTAATTTGATACCAAACATGACATGTTAATTCCGTAAAATATGAAAATCAAATTTAGGAGGTATGTGAAAAAGTGGGCGTTGCCTATGACGTCAATAAAAAGAATGCCCAAGGGTGCCCAGGTGGCACCCGTCGAATTCTTGGAGTAGACACCCTATACTACAACTTCCAGCAAAAAAATTGCAGTCATACCCAACTTGACGGTTATGTTGGAGTTCTACTTGACTACTATATAGGATATGGTTGATAAGATAATGCTCAAAGAGGACATCGTCCACTTAAGAGCACGTGATACTGTGACGATGAACCACCCGGAGGCAAAAGTGAAATTGACAAATGGAGACAAACCACTGAAAATTTGATCAAAATTGGAACAAGAAAAACAAAGTTATGATATTTTGAATATTTCCATTCCTCTAAAAATAACTATAGTTGTATGTACAATTGATCTAATACAGAAGATGTTCATCGCTGCAACTTATTTCATTATAAGGAAGACATATCATACGGGCATTTTCACGGTAACTGACATTACACGGCACAATGTTTTCACACCTTTCATTGTGTGTATCTCTAAAACAACAAATGATGGGAGTTTGCTTTTGATAGAGTTAATAAAGTGAACCTTGCTGTATACTCTGATACTAAGTTTTCCTATGTAACCACATTTTTTTACGCATCAGCAAGCAAAAATGTGTCGGTAACTGACATTACGCAAAAGGACATGCAATTTCAGGGTGTTTATTAAAATTGAAATATCTCATGTCCCTGAGTAGATAGAGTAATAATTTGAATATGTAAATATACCTCCGTTACTAGATTAAGATGTGTCAAAATATTAAACAATTCGTTTTTGTCTTTTGGAGGCTATGATAATTTTTCCACAACCATGCTGGTAACTGACATTACACTTAATTTGCCATATAACACATGGAAGTCAAATGTGTGGAATCATTGCATTGTATCTTCTGTGCAGGGCTTCACATGAAAGTGAGCTTGATGTGGAAGTATACCCGAGTTTCTAGGAACATTTCAATGAAAAAACTTTTTCTTTTTCTTAATTCCTTTCTTTGATTTTATCATTACTTGTCGGTAACTGACAATACACATTAACATTTACCAGTGCTATATGATTTTCAAAGGCATAATTTTCTTGGTACTTATATGTAAGGCTTCTTAAAATCATAAAAATTTCATAATACTTCACATTTTTAATTATCAAAAGATAAGAAATGTATGTTTTACTTACTCGGGGGGGGGGGTGGGGTCATAGCAGCTACATGTTTTCCTATAGTAATTTAATATTGCATTGACTGTACACATGGATTTTTCCGACTATACATCCATAATATATTCATCAATTTATATAGACTTTTTAAACCTCTTCCTTCTCCAACCCCCCCCCCCCCTCCCCTCAAATAAGGCAAAATGAATAAGGGTCTCCTCCCCTAGGCTACACGTACCCCTCCCCCGAATCTCATGCAGCCTTGTAGTTTTATTGATTTCTATTCTGGTCAGTGCAAGCAATGCTTGTTCATATCTGTCGGATTTCAATTCTCTTCATAATTTGTTTAATCATTTTCTTTGCTAATTTATTTTTTAAGCTGTCAACAAAAATAAACTCCAGCTTCTAAACTGAAACTGAACTATTTGTAAATTAGAAAAAAAACCACAGTTTTAGTAGATCCATGCAACATTGATCAGAACTGTCAAATTTCACTTTTCATCTGTACTTGTAAACCAAAAACAAAATTGTATCACCCATCCACACTACTAACAGGTATAAAAACCAGGAATTTACTTTAAGCGAGGCAATGCTCAAAGAATCCTAGAAACTAAAATAAGGGACCCTGGAAATCCCCTTCATCACAATGATAAGCTTAAAAAATGTTGCAGATTTAGGCAATAGGTTGGGAAAAGTACCCCCTCCCCCCCCCCGAAAACCAAACAAAAAACTGTCTGATACAAACAATTAGGTACTTGGTAAGTGCATGTACAAAACAATTTCATAGTAATTTTTTTGCACGATGGGAATGCAACTTCCTTCATAATTTCATATAGTATTCCTTGTGAACTATACCTTTTAAAAGTCAATAGCAAGCTCCTTCTGGTGTGACTTTTAAAGTGAAAGACTTAAATAACAAGTATACAATATTTCTTCACCATAAAATTGACCACATATTTGCATTTCAATATTGGTAACCAACGTTTTATCATGGTAACTGACATTACATCTCGGTAACTGACATTACATTTTCCACTCGGTAACTGACATTACATATATTAAATGGTACCCTATAGCTTCATTGTTAATTGGTAATCTTTAATTTTGGTGTAGAAGGGAGGGGTGTTACCTATGGAGGAAATCTACCAAGTTTGATATAATATATCCTCTTTTCCAGGAAATTAGAAAAAAAAGTTCATGTTTTCGGTAACTGACATTACATACCATATCACATACTTCATCAATGTTTTTTTGTCAGATGAATGAATTACTGGTGTTTCTTTCTGTGGGATTTTAAAAAGTGTTACAATAGCAAGCTAAATCACAGGCGAAAACATCATGATCAAACCTGTTCTTTAAAAATCTGTCAAAACAAAATATGTATCAATATACTATTTTCAACACTAATTTGTATCCATACTTTGGCAGCCATTTTGAAATAAAAAATGGCTGCCAGAGTCGGAAAAAATTTTTGTCTCAACAACTTCAGGTCTTGTTTTATTAAAAAACATAAAGCATTTGACATGAATATCAACTTGATTTTTTTGCCTCTGTGTCCATCTGTAGTGAAAATGCCCATACACACATGTATGAAGATAGAAATAAATAAATGATTTGATGTACGACCATAAGAAAAGGGAAATTGGACACATGATACATGTGATTGCATCAACCCACCTAATGAATATTCATGCGACGTTCATAATAACTCTCTTCACAACATATTGCCAAATTTCAAAATTCAATAACTTCGTTAATTTGTAATCAAATTTTGATTAAATTTTCAGCGTTTTGCTTGATGAATTTTACTCTATTTATTCAGATGTAATTAATTTTAGCCTGGGGTACCCCTCTATAAAAAACTATGATTAACGGGTTTCGACAAAAGACTTTATTGAGCTTCTTAACGGCCTAGCTTACCATAGTCGGGCGGGGGGGGGTTATTGAACAGGTTTTTACGTAGAAAGGGTTTATTTTCTTGATTTCTTGATTACGATTTTTTTTATTTAAAGATGAAATGGCACTGACAGTAATATTCAGTGCTCAAATGCATGGAGACATGCAGTTCTTGACTATAGAAGTCGACTTAACAGTCCCATAGGCTCAATACACCAACTTAGAAATGATCTTCCCTATGATTTTTGTTTTCTTGATTCATGTTCCTATGTGATCCTAGATCAAATCCAGCTTGGTTGCCCAAACGGCAACTTTGGGCAATTTTGCTAAATCTGAAATGGCCGTCAGATGCCACCTTGAAAACTTATTTTATGAACTCCTTGCCCCAGAATAATGAGTAATACTCCTTTTTTAGTAGTTTTGGGGTATGAAGAATAAATTTCTATTATCATTTTCGCAATATAAGGTCATCACCAAATCAAAATCAAGATGGTCGCCAGACGCCATCTTGAAAAATTTACTTTTGATCCCTTTGTCCAAGATTCATGAATAATACCTCTTCCCATGAGTTACTTGGTATGTTGATTCGATTTATGTTATCAATTTTGCAATACTAGTATAGGATCATCTTCAGTTCACTTCCAAGATAGTCGCCAAAGCGGCCATCATGAAAAATTTACTTAACATTTGTGGAGCTCATGTAAACATGGTCTGATGAAGTTACGGAAATCTAGGCAATAAAACTTGGGACCTGAAACGACGTTGGTCTTGGCCCATACATTGAAATCTGCCATTCCACCTAGCATTACATTAGTTTTATATAGCGCGAACCACTTAATACCCGCGACTCCCCGTTTAGTAAATTTCGTTATATTTGTTTTTTCTATGATTACAGGCACTGCGTTTTCAGATGCTGAAAGTTATGGTAACTACACCGTAAATGGATGGACGATTCCTGTATGCCAGTTTTCGTTACCATGCTACAGTGACGATTGTTCTACAACCCCGTACAACCTAGGTGGAGAGTGCCATTGTGATCCTTACTGCTTTTACTTCAATGACTGTTGCATCAACTTCTTTATTCAATGTGAGGAAGATCTTGCTGATGATGACTTCTCTGAGGCGACCAAAGGCATTAATCCCAGTCAGTTCTCATGCGTGACACCAGCGGGAAATCCACAATATGATGATCAGTATCTGATGGTGAGCAAGTGTGATGAACGATGGAACGATGAAGAGACTAACATTACGAAAGCAAAATGTGAAGGTCAGGCGATGGGCGAAGACTCACTTACATTGATACCTGTAGTATACATGAACAGCATCACATTTAAAAATATATATTGTGTTCTTTGCAACTTCAAGAATGACGTAAGCCGTGTTACACCATGGGGAATAGACGCAACATGTCCATCTGCAGAGTATTCAAATACATCACGAAGTAATTTCAATAACGATCAAATCATTGGAATAATGAAACATTGCGACTGGAACTTTAATACTCCCTTCTCATTAACAGCTGGAAGAAGTTGTTATAATGTAAATATCATATCATGCGACGTCGACCAAGACAATGATACGATGGTTCAACTAGCTGAGGCATGTGAGTCCTACAAAGGTGTTGTAAGCCTTTATAATAACCCACATTGTTACTTTTGCCATAACGCCTTAGTATTAAATCAAACGCTTCAAACAATATATCAAAATTTGGTTAACATGGAATGTCCACCGCTAACTAGGACCTCGGCATTAATTCCACCCATCTTTCCTTATCCGAGCTTTCCGATTTCTGTTCTATTTGATTTCTCATCTGTTATCGCCCTCCCTCATCACGAGCGACAACTCGATATTTCCTGTGGAGATGACCAAATCTATGACCAGTATCATCAGGCTTGTATAAACCTTTCGTGTCCAGTGGGATATAGCCTCATAAACAGCTCTTGCCAAAGGCTTCCTTCAAACTTGAGTTGCTTGTTCGAGGAAGGACTTCCTGTCCTTATTGAAGTGGAGTGCATGTACGCTATCGAAGATAGGTCGAACTGCAATCCTGATGTGCATTTACCCAATACCATAATATCTTTATTCGATAGCAACTACATGACTTCTGGTAATCTTTCGGTTAGTAAGTTCCAAGCTGAAACAATAAGGAATGGGTCTTTAACGGTATGTTCTCAACGCCTGGACATATGGGGATATCTACGAATTAATGTTGATGTTTCTCAAGAAAATTTGGATAGTGTAATTTTGTCCAAAAACATTCAAAACTACTTCGGAAATGTTACTTGTAGTGACATGACTTTAACAACTTCTATTGGATGCAGCAACCTAAAAGAAATTTGTCCTAACGTCGTCGTATATGATGACTTCGTAAAATCACATGATAACGGGACAAGGCAGGTGTTTTTAGTTGGAGAAATGGCATATAGCTTTCGCGATTCCATCTATTCCATTGAATATAACATCATATCAGGGCAGACGAACTCAAAGCGAGAATATTTACAAGTGTGTAAGGTACCACCTGAAACATGTACTTTGGTATCACAGAACGTATCACTTTTTGTTGTCTTAGGCAATGGATCTTACCTGTATTTGCCTCTTAACAGAACATTGACATCGAAGGACTATCTTGAAGTTGGAAATGACACGATTTTCGTTTGCTCTTACGTATTGCAAAGTAACCCTTATTCTTCTGGATTTCTGAATTTTTCTTCAGCTCAATCAGTTTTAAGTACCATTGGCATTACTTTGTCCCTAATTGCCCTTTTCCTAACTGTCCTTTCCTATCTCAAGTTTAATCTTCTACGAAATGCAACCTCCAATTTTCTGATCGTAAGTCTCTGTGTAACTCTCATAGTCGCCCAGCTTATCGTCTTATTTGGTGGACTAGCGACATTGAATTCTCCTGTCTGCATCTCTTTTGCAATCGTGGGTCATTACACGTGGGTTGCGGTCTTCTCACACATGACGGCTCTTGCTTTTGATTTGCAACGTCGTTTCGGCATCGCAGCAAAGTTTGGCCGCACCGATGAGGGCGCCTCGGTGCTATCAAGGTTCCTTGTTTTTGTTTGGGTGTGCCCAATCTTTGTGGTTGGACCTTGTCTTGGAATCTACTTTACTGGCACAACCTTTCAACATTTCTCCCTCACCTACAGGACACTGACCTGTTGGATCGGTGATGGTTTGGCCAATCTGTATGTCTTTGGAATCCCTGTCGCTTGTTTTCTCGTCATCAATATCATTTTATTTGTCATGGTAGTTGTTGGTCTTCATCAGATGAGAATGAGTCCAGTTAACAAGCACAAGAGCAAAGAATCCAAATTGTCGTCCGACCTTCTAATTTATGTAAAGGTGAGA